>NC_041385.1:503366947-503393992 GCF_002162155.2 Triticum dicoccoides | reverse complement strand
CCCTTCGCCCGCGCCCGCGCCCTCGACGTCCTCCCGCCCAAGCCTCGAGGGCACCCGCGTGGAACGGATCGGGCAAGACACAAAGACAGGCGAGTGGAGGAGCCCGCCGCGTGTCACCGGAGCTTCAACGCCCAGCCGCTGCCGGAGCTTCAACGCCGGCGTCTTCCTCCATTCCTCCATCCCCTCCCCAGGTGATTCCTCCCTTCTCCTCACCCCTCCCGTGCAAACCCTAGCACCGCCCCTGCGATTTTGCCGCACCACTCTCCGCCATGGTCGGCCCTTGCTCCGCGCTCGGCTGCACCGTGCTGCCCACTGCCTGACCTTGCCTCCGGCTGTCACCCGGCCGCACCAGACCGCTCTCACCCCGCCCCTGTCCATTCCCTGATCGCGGGGCCGCACCCTAGCCTGTAGCCATCCGCTCCTGATGGCTGATTATCTAGTTTTGTTCTAGATAACGATTAAATGTGGCTGATTATCCTCCCAATTCGGTCACTTGCTCATTTCAGTTTAATGATTGCATTATAGTCCACTTTTTCAGTAAAATGTTCTGTTGCAATTCATTCCATTAGTTTGGTGCTGAAATGATCTGTCGTAATTCCTTCTTTCTGTTGCATTGTTTGGAATTGTATCTCACTTTAGCTGCTAAACTCTCTGGAATTAATGCTTCATATGATGTTCAATTTTTGCATAAGTTCAAGAAACAATAGTTCTACTGACAAGCAGAGGAAAGGATTGGGCTCTGGTCTAAATGATGTTTAACATGAATTTAACTAAACAGGAATTTTATGTTGTTGCTGCTGAAGATGAGTAGTTGTGGAAGATGATGCATAGTAGTTTTATGTTGTTGTAGTAGTTGTAGGATGTTATTGTAGTTGAAGTTGCATGAGTAGATAATGGAGTACTGCCAATTTACTGTTAGTAAAGATGTTGAACACACAACTGTTGTTTACTCTAGTGATAGGAGTAGTAGTGGTGGCGATCTAGTTGGACTACTACTGCTAGGACTTGCTCCAGATTTTAGGATTTCTTTTCTTTTAGGATTTATTTTCTTCTAGGACTAGGTTTTTATTATTTTTCTGTTGTGATTGTTTTTTGAGCTCTTTCTTTTTCATTTCCTACTATCCTTATCCTAATTATCTTAAATTGTTATGATGTGTGTAACAGGATTAGATCTTGGATTTGCTAGTGGACTTTGCGAGTTTCTTAGCCAGCTTAGTGACTCCATATTTTTCACTATTTCAGCAAGTCTTTTGTAAGCATTAAACTTTCAGCACTACATTTTTATCTTATGTGTACATCTGTTTGCTTACAGTTGCTATATATGTATAGTTGTTACTAAAAATGATGAAGCTCCTGTAAATTGCTATACATATATATGTGTATGATGATCCTCCTTTCCTGCAGTAGTATAGCACTTGCAGTAGTATGGCACTTGCAGTAGTATGGCCCTTGCAGTAGTGGTGCCTACGCAAGATACAGTTCAGATTTGATTAGTTCCGTTAATTTGTATGACCACAGATTTGTAAAGTTTCAGAGATTTGTATGACCAAAGATACAGTTTAGATTTGATTAGTTCCATAAATTTGTATGACCAAATATATATTTCAGATTTGTATAGTTTCAGAGATTTGTATGACCAAAGATACAGTTCAGATTTGAATTGTTTCAGAAATTGGTATGGCCAAAGATGCTATTTTATATAAATGGGCTGTTGTAGAACTGTTCTTCATCTTTACAGTGATGTTGTATAGAAATATGCTGAATTTTCTGCTCTGATTGTTGCTCAAAGAAATTTAGCAAAAAAATGGGGTCCTGGGAGACGCTGCTGCTGCTCGAGGCCCTTGAGAGGCCCTTCGTGTCGTGATGATTTTGCAGGTACCCCGAGAGGCCCTTGAGTTTGCCGGAATGTCGATTAACTTCTGTTCCGGCAAATTCGGGTACTCCATATGTCCTATTTTTAGCAAAGGTCATGCTGAAATTTTCCGTGAATTTTAGCATGACTTTGCTAAAAATCGGACATATGAGGTACTTGCTACTAATGCATGGGCCGGGGTATCTTAGTACTTTTTTTTGAGGAATTGGACAGTGGGAGAGGCTCCCACTGTGTTTGTATTACTCAAAAGCAGGGTACAATGTACATGGCGTTTTTACATGGCGCCTTACCTCCACCTGTGGAGGCTAGGGCTACTATTACTTTATATGGGGGGGGGGGGCAATCAAGGGGGTTCTAAGCTAATTACAAAAGAGAGAATAAAGTCTCTCACATCTTCTCTGGTTCTATGTTGGAGCAGGGCAAAGTCATGTTTGAAACGTTGGAGCCATGATAGAATAGTTGGTGGGATGCTTTTGAAATGTTTGTTATTCCTCTCTTTCCAAATGCTCCAAGCCGCTTGAAGGAAAACATCCATGAACATGGGACTGCTCCAATCTTGAGCTGCCATGCTGATCCACCGGAGTCTTGAACCAGTTTGCTGCCAAGTTATCCCTAGAATGGACCAACATCGTTGGCTAAAGGGGCACTGGAAGATCATGTGTTCGACAGTCTCTTCAATTTGCTGATCACAAAGAAGGCAGTTGTAATCGTCTCCAATATTGTAGTGTATCCTCTTTAGCATGTGACGTGTGTTTAAGCGGTCAGAGAGAAGAAGCCACCCAAAGACCTTAATTTTGAGCATTGACCTTGCCGTCCAGAGCCACTTGTATGATTGATGTGCATGCACCTCTCGAAAATAGAATTTGCAGTATTTGATCGCCTTAAAATCCACTGAGCCCCAACAGTAAGTCCAGTTATCGTGGGGGGTCGGATCAGTAGTGTTGCCAACATGCCTCACTACGTGCTGAAGATCACGGATTTCTTGCGTTGCTTGGACTGAGAGTGGGAGGTGAAACGTTTCATGCAGAGACGTGGATCCCAGAAAATCCTTAACCGAAATATCTTTATTCTTTGCAAAGGAGAAGGCGCGCTGGTACTTTTCATCGAGAGTGGCGTCGAGCCACAGGTCTTTCCACATGAGCACTGTAGCTCCATCATGCACAATGGCTTTAGAAATCCCTCTGTAAATCGGGGTGAGCTTGAGAACATCTCTCCACCAGAATGATCCGCATGGTTCCATGGCATGGGGGATTTTGTTTGTACAGTATGTGGACCACACAAGCTCCACCCAAGGTACATCGTGCCTGTTGTAGAATTTATGCAGATATTTGAGAAGGAGGGCATCGCTTTGTACGCGTAGGTTGATTATACCAAGGCCTCCACACTGTTTTGGTCTAGACACCATACTCCAGGCCGCAAGGGAATTGCATTTGTCCCCATGTTCTGTCTTCTTTGTCCATAGACACTTCCTTCGCAGTTTATCAAGCAGTTCAATTATCTTTGGTGGCAGTCTAAGAGTGCACAAAGCAAAGATGACTAGTGAAGTGATCATGGTATTGAGTAGAGATAGCCTGGCTCCATACGACATCAAGGCCAGAGTGCTTGACATCCGACGTTCCATTGTACAAACAAGCGGCATTAAATCTTGAACTGAGGGCTTGGTTGTCCCGAGAGGTAACCCTAGGTAAGTGAAGGGCATGGAACCAACATTACATCCAAAGATATTGGAGAGCTCATTGTAGCAGGCAGCCTCACAGTTCATTGGGATAAGTGTGGACTTGTGGAAGTTTATCTTGAGCCCAATGGAGTCAGCGTAGTCAGTGAAAATGTTTTTGATTGTGAGGGCTTGGACCGGGCATGCAGGAAGAAGAATGAGCGTGTCGTCCGCGTATTGTATCACAGGGTAGTCATGTTGGTTCTCTCTGGGGAACGGTAGCTGGATTCGGCCATGTATGAAAGCGTCATTGATTGCGGCCTGTAAGAGGTCAGCCGCCAATACAAAAATCAATGGAGAGAAGGGGTCACCCTTTCGAACACCGCATTTACAGTTGAATTGACGACCCGGGACCCCATTTAGAAGCACCGCTGACTTGCCAAAGGAGAAAATGCATTTTACCCAATTGAGCCATCTGTCATCAAATCCCATATGCTGCATAATCATAAGCATAGCATCATGTTCGATCGTATCAAAGGCCTTTGTGAAATCCAGTTTTAGGAGGATGATCTTTTCCTTGGAGGCTTGACACTGATGGATATATTCGAACGCCCAGACGAGACAGTCCTGTAGTGATCGGCCTTTTAGGAATCCATATTGGTTTCGATGAACGATTTTAAGAATGAGCTTTTGTAGTCGGTTGGCAAGAAGTTTTGTGAGAATCTTAAGACAACAATTCAACAAAGTGATTGGTCTAAAATCAGAGACATTCTCTGGGGAGCGAACCTTAGGAATGAGTGTAATAAACCCCTCATTGATGCTTTCAAGATTTAGGGTCCCCTCATAGAACTGGTTGCATAGATCATAGAAGTCGTTCTTAATAATATGCCAGCATTTTTTGATAAAGATACCAGAGAAACCATCTGGTCCTGGGGCTCGGTCGGTCGGCATTTCGTTAACGATCACATCTATCTCCTGCTTGGTGAAGGGGACAGTAAGTGTCTCCAGTCCCTCAACTTTTTTGATGATGTCAGGGAGGTTGAATTTCATTTGGAATTCGCCTGATTTCCCCAACCGCTCTTTAAATGTATGATAAATGATTGCCTCTTTACCCGCGTGATCATCTACGACCGGTCCATCCGAGAGTTTGAGTGTTTCTATTGTGTTTCGTCTGTATCTCTCCGATGCCAGAGCTTTCAGAAATTTAGGGTCTTCGTCTCCAAATTAGATCCAACGGATAGTGCATCTTTTTTGCCAGTATTGTCGTTGATAGCCCAACAACCGAAGGAGGTGCCTTTTCAGGATTGTCCTGAAGTTCTGCTCTGGCGTGGAGAGGGCTCTAATGTTTTCAAGAGCATCAAGATTGGCTAATGCAAGATTAGAATTGTCGATCGCCACTGTTAGTTTAGAGATTCTTTTACTCCACCGCTTCAACTCATATCTGAGTGCTTTGAATTTTCTGGCTAGCAAAGTGGCTGCATTGGAGGTATTCTTGAAGGTTCTTGACCAGACCGATTGGACTAACTCAAAGAAACCAGGATGTTCAGTCCAATAAGATTCAAACCTAAATTTTTTACTGCGTGGAATGGATGTTTCAATTTTCACCACACACGGGATATGATCAGAAACTGGTTTTCCCAAGGGCACCACTAGGGTGTTGGGGTATGAAGATGTCCAATTGTTGGAAGTGAGGAACCAGTCTAACTGTTCGAGCAGTGGATCAATCTGCATATTGCTCCATGTGTAGGCCCTGCCCTTGATTGGCAGTTCAATTAGCTGATTCGATCGAATGATGTCGTTGAAAGTGATCATGTCATTTGGATTACCGCCAGGCTTGTTCCTGTTGTCGGGGCCACGTATGTAATTAAAGTCTCCCAATAAAAGCAAATCATCATTAGATGGAATATTAAGATGTCGGAGCCAATTTGTATAAGTCACTCTAGAATCCCCTTGGCATGGGCCATAGATATTCACCAGCGTCCATTCCTGGGAAGACCGTGTGGAACGAAACTTAATGGCCAACGCAAAATCTTCTTCCATAATCACAGCTCTAGTAAAGATGGCACTATTCCAGATTGTGACGATCCCTCCCGAGGCCCCATTCGAGGGTATGTAAGCAAATTTGTCAAATCTCTTCGGGCAGCAAGATTTAATGAACATATTATCAATGGTGGGTTTTTTGTTTCTTGCAGACAAATGATAGCACAACCACTAGAAGTGATAGCATTAGATAGCGCTAAAAGTTTAGGTTCAGAGTTTAAGCCACGTACATTCCAGCATAGGATGTTCCAATTCAACAAAGAAGACATGAAAGGATAAAGCAAAATAGGTAAGCCTCTCCGCAGGCACTTTCAGATACTTCAAGCCTGAGGCGGGCCGTCCGCAGAATCCGCCATGAGAGCTTCTTCAGAGACCTCGGCTGGCGGGATGGCGCACTTGCTAATTCCAATGTGCTGCAGAACCTTAATTGGAGTAGGCGGCGGGATGTAGTCCCCCTGATTGACTGTGTGATCAAAAACCTCCATAGGAGTATCAGTAGCAGAGGGTACCACTCGGGGTTTAACTTTGGAGGGTTTTGGCTTAGTGTCAGAGACAGAGGGTACCTTAAACCCATCATATTTGTTGGATCTATTGCTGCGACGCACCTCCAGCATAGATGCTGGAGCTTTGGCTTTGCCTTTCCTGACTACTGAAGTGCCTGCACCCAGATCCACCGCATGAGGAGCAATCAAAGTCTTGGTGGTTTCAGTTGATGCTTCAGTGGTAGCATTGGGAAGCTGAGGAAGCACTGCATCATCCAGAGCAGTTAGGCTCAAAGCATTAGTGTTATTAGGAATGGTCACATCTGACGGCACATCCTGATCGAGGCCAGCATCAATCTCAGTAATGACAACCTTGGAAGTAGCAGCCCGGGGGAGATTGGCAGATTCTTCAAGAGTAACAGGCGCATCATCTCCCTGGTGTAGGGCCCATGAGGTGTGACCAGGAATGAGGATAGTACGACAGGCAGAGTCAGCAGAGTGTTTGACAGTTTTAGATGCTGACCGAACAGTGAAATGCCCATTTGTCTCCTCAACATTGACCGAGAATTGCACTGAACTGTCCCGAAAACCAAAACCTGAACTCCAAGGGCCAAAAGCAGCAATGATAGGCCGGATAGTAGCAGTGAGGTAGGTGTTGAGCCTTAGCATAGGCACACACTCATTCAGCAGGAGCGAGGCATAGCTGTCATGATCTGAAAACATGGAGAACTGCATACCAGCATTGGATATAGTCAGGGTCAGTTCAATACTGTTTACCTCAGGTGGAGCCACGATCGGGCCCTGGACAGAATCACTGGACTGAGCTGTGTCGACAGACAAAACACCCAAGGCAGATCCATTAACAAAAAGCAGTTGGTTGAAGATGTTTAAAGGGACGATGGCAAAACCATCAGACAGAGTAGCACTGGAGTCCGAGCTGCTAAAAATAGAGATTGAGTCGTTCCAAGCAGTAGCCGGACTATCTTGCAGGTTATTGAGAGGATGAATGCCATGGTGCACCTGCAAACCTTCTCCAGCTAGCCAGGCCTGGAAGTTGAACATTGCAGGAGGTGTATGTGGTGGGGATGGGGGCCAGACTCCCCAATTAGGTTGAAACTGCACTTCATCATCTACCACCTGTTCTGCATTGCCATTACCTGGCTGAGCATTGGCATTGGCGGCCACATTCTGAGCGATCCAATTGTGAAGCTGCATTTGATAAATCTGTTCAGCAGTGAGGTTCTCTTCATGAAGTGGGTGTGGAATTCCATCTTCGGGAGGAGGATCCTCAGTGGCCGGTGGGACATCTGGGATGTGCGCATTCCAATCACTTCTCCTTAACATAGTGATGGCCACAGTCCAGCTCTGGCGAGCGCCTCCAAGCTGGCGCAACACCATACTCTTAGGAACGAATCGAAGATGTATCACCCTGACTTTCAGAAGCACGAAACGACGGTCCCCTCTCGGGTTATGCCATTCAACCAACTGACCAAACTTATTGACAGATTTGTGCATATAGTGCTGAGTCTGATAATCATACGGAAAACCAATGTATAGCAACCAGATCTCCGGCCCGAGAGAAGTCAGACGCATGTTCAGAGCAGCATCATGAGGAACAAAGGATATCACTACCGGCTCATCAAACTCCTCCTCATCGAGCTCAAAGGTGGTACCAACTACTGCATCCCTAATGAGCGTGTTGGTAAAACCAAAGATACCAACACCAAGAGGGTGATCGCCTACTTCAGTCGGAAAAAACTCGGATTCATGGAGCAAACCTTCAATGATGTGGCGGAGAGCCGCCTTGCGGTGAAAGGGGATGTCCCTGTTTGCTTCAGCAATGGCGAGGAAGTCGTGGCGCAGCGGAGGGATTGGACCAACCACCATATCGTCACGCACCCTACGGTCAGGCGGCCCGAGCTCGACGGTCATGCCCGGCGGGAGGTAGGGGATGACATTGATTGGGAAGTTAGCCATGGTTGTGGTGGTGCTCTGCAACGAAGCAGAGGATGGTGTGGAGGTCGAGGTAGAATGCGGAGCGGCGGCCCTTGGGAGAGACTTGGGGACCCAGCGCCACCCCTTTTTTCCTCTGTTGATGAAGCAGGATGAAGCCACGTGTCCATCGCGCCCGCAGTTGTGACATTGTAGGGTCCCACTCGACCGCTGCGAATTCCAGTCGAGTTTGGTAGGTGCGGTAAATGGTGGGGGTAGATCAGAAGAATGATTCTGTGGCTGATTATGATTAGCCTGGGAATTGTTCTTGCCCAAAGTAGAATTCCTGATCAATGCAGTTTGTCGATAATTGTGTGGATTCACATTTGTTTCCAAAGTGGTTTTGTGATCATTAGCAGAAGGGAAAATCCGAAAATTGCGATTACTTGCCAACCCCTTAGTTGAAACCTGTCGAGAGATTTCACTTTTGTCATGTGAGCCAGCGGAGATAACATCCTGTTGGGCCAGCTCAAGCTTGGGCCTCCAATAGAAGCGAGCCGCCTTGTGGTCATCACAACAGTTGGGGGTGTGGCCCATAAAGGTGCAGTATCTACAGTAAAGCGCGCCCGGGCACCCAAAAGTGAAGTGGGTAGTAGCACCACAAATGTAGCAAGATGGGCCAGCCAATGGGCTGGTTGAAATGCCTTCCAACTTGTTCGAAGTATTTGGATTCAAGGAGCCACAAACACAGGGTGAGTGCTCACAGGTGGTGCAATGTTTGTCAGGGCAGGAGTCAGCCAAATGACCCGAGGCCATGCAAGATGAGCACAAATTCAATCTCGTGTGGATATAATCTTGAGACGGTACACTGTTGAGCTTCCAGACGTTCGCAATAGGTTGCTCCGTGTGGCCGACACGACGAAAGTCCAGAATATGCAATAGAATGAAATTAGGGATAGATTGCCAATTGTCCTTTTTAAACCGACAGCCTTCAAATCTTGTATTATGAGCCATAACACTGCCACACTGAAAAGAAGGGAGACTTCCAAAAGAAATATTTTCCATTAATGCTGATGAACCCAGATCTTTGGAAGGCACCTTGCCAAAAGAGTTTCAATTTGACACATTTGCTGAAAGGTCCTTCGCTGGCGACAATACTTGCTCGGCCATCATAGTCGACGGTGCAATAAGATTAAACTTTTGTAGTTCAGCACATGTACTGAGATCAGAATTCTGACCAGCAGCAAGAAATGAGAGATTGGTTCTTAGGGCAATTGGGGATCGTGAAGCTACCTCAGGGCTGTGAACATCGGAATGCCAAACATTGTCCAAACATCTTGGAGGAGTACGGCCATGGCGATAAAGTTGAAAGTGACAAATGAAGTCTGGCCAAACTCGATCTTTGAGACCATAGATAAAATATCCAACACGATTAGAGCCCACCGAGAATCGAAAGGACCGACCCTCAAGATGATGCACATTGAGACCAGAAGGTAAACCCCCGATGCAACATTGCAAGGCAATGGCCACAATTTCTTCAGATAAGGGGAAGGAGGCAGACGAAAAATACACAACCAAGAAAAATTCCTTGGTAGATCCATCGGGGAGGAAATGAACAGAGGATCCAAACCGTCTACGCACCTGATCTGCGACCGCAAGGCCGGGTGAGAAGTCCCAATGTAGGAGGCCCTCCATGGAAGCCTAGTTCATGGTGTTCCATGGCTTGGTGGTGGTGGAGGAACGTTGGAGGAGGTGGTGGAGGACGGGTTCCATTCTTGTTGCCATTGCCTCATCTACCATTAATAATTAGCTTGCCTCATCTTAGTACTTAATTAAGTAGGATCAACTGCCCCTTTATTCTTGCTGCATTAAACCATAGGTGGCAATAGAGCCAAGTAATTAGGCCCAACTTAGAATTCTCCTCAGCATCGATAAACCCTAGATGATAAACCCAACAGAGGTGGCAATAGAGCCAACTGATTAGTGCCAAGTGATTAGGCCCAACCTAGGGTGCCTCGGCATTGATAAACCCTAAATGATGAAAACTTAACTTAGCATTTAGGGTGCCTCGGCGTCGACAAACCCTAAATGATGAAACCTTGGCTTTTAGGGTGCCTCGGTGTCGATGAGAACCTAAATGATGTACGCTTAGGCTTTTAGGGTGCCTCGACGTGGACAAACTCTAAATCATAAAAGCTTAGCTTTTAGGATGCCTCGATGTCGACAAACCCTAAATGATGAGACCATGATCTAGTTCCTTGACAATAACCAACTTTTCGACCGAACTTTTTTCCTATTTAGAGCGAAACATGGCCCACGACGATGAGGCCGGCGGTTCGGGCGGCAAGCAATTCTAGGAGTTGTCCCAGGAGTTGGAGGAACAACCTCACCGCTATGAGGACGCCGCGGAAGACACCGATCCAGACTACACAACCCCTAGTGGCGTCGGGGATGACACCACTGATGGTGCCACCGAGGATGCCACCACTGATGATGGCGGCGCACACACAGATGGCAGCCAACCGAAGAGGCAACGGAAGGACCGGCGCCCGAGCGCACTCGGCACCGTCAGGGAGGAATTTACTGAAGTGGACTCCGACGGGAATCCAACGGCACCCAAACAAGTAGTCAAGGGGTACTCAGTTCAGCACGGGTGCATTCTCCGGAGCACCGTCTCGATCAACACCGAGAACCTAAGGCATAAGGACCACGGAATTTGCGCAGCCTCCTCTTCACGAAGCTACACGAACGATACAAGTTCCCCGCTGAGTTTGCAAACATACGCCTCTCAGGGAATAAAGTGAACAGTACCGCCCTCACGAGGATGAGCACGACCCTGTCTACTTGGAGAAGCATGGTGAAGGCAATGATTGACAAAGGTGGTACTTATGACAAGATCAAGGAGAAATATCCTTTGATGAGCGAAGATGAGTACAAGGAGTTAAAGATCAAGTGCGAGAGCAGCGCAACCTCCGAATCAAGTCAAGGGGTCCACCAACTCGGTCCCGGCGGTTACAGAGTGGCGGAGCCTATATGGGACAAGGAGGACGCGGAGCGTGCCGAGCAAGGCCTACCGCCTCGCTTCGAGAAATACCGTGACAAGCAGACCAGGAACTTTCTCAGGGCCCAGTACAAGGAGGACCCGGTAACAAAGGAGCTCACCACGGATCCGAAGATCAGGGCGCTCGAGCTTGTTCTGGTAAGGAATACACCCCCGCGTAATTAGCTCCATATGGTTGCATTCTAATTAATCCCAATATTTCTAAATGGTTCACGTTCCTTCCGCAGGACCCTGAAAGCAGTAGCGCGGGTTCGTCTTAGAGCTCCCCTTTCGACACCCCTTTAAATAGGGCGTTGAACATAATGAAAAACAAGGATAAGCTCAGTAAGCCGACGTCAGCTGGTCGTGTGGCCGGCAAAGGCTTGTCCACAAAATGGTCGTCATACTATACCGCTGGTGGGCGAAAGCAGAAAAAGACTAGCTCGGAAAGCTAGTCGCGTGAGGTTGAAGCACTCAAGGCACAAGTGGCGCGGATTCCGGAGCTTGTCCAAGAGCAAGTGGAACAACAACTGGGAACGAAGCTCAACGCCATGGTGCCTACGTTGATTCATGGGTTGACGACGTGGATTGCGGGCGGCCAACAGGGGCCTCCCCCGGTTCCCAGCTTCACGGCCAGCAACTCGCACAGCGCGCAGGCGGCGCCATTGGTGTCTCCGGTGGCACCATTGGTGTCTCCGGTGGAGGCGGTATTCGTGTCTTCGGCGCCGGCACGGGCATTGGAGCTTAATGCACCCGGGTGTACGCCGGCCGGCACCTCGCTAGCAAGCGGCCCCTCCGTCAGTTGCACGCCCGCCGTTGGCGGTGCCTCGACATTAGCCGAGCTCGACGGCATCACAGTAACTAAGCCTCTCGGCCGATGACTTCATCTCCTTGCCTTTGACTGGGCATCCCTGATGCCCTACATATTTTTGCAGGGCGCCGCCGATGTTCCTTGCACTCTTCTGCACTTCGTGGGCGGCGAGTTGGTCGATGTCGCCAAGTGCAGAATCGTTCAACCGGGCAACCCCATGTTCCACGGTAATCCGATGCCACCCACAGTGTATAGGGTTGAAGTGGTTCTGGTGCTGCCAGGCTGCGACGAGCTGTTACCTCCGATTCGACCCGCTGGAGCCGACGAAGAAGATGAGATGACCCTCAGCGCCTGCGTAAACTGGCCCCTGCTTTGGCCGGAGAGCCAGATTCGTTTGGGGGCGGGTGACACCACCCCACAGACAAGACCACCAGTCGTGTCGGCGCCAAGCCATGGCAAGAACACCGCAACGCTACCGGACCTGCCGGACATCCCTATGCCGGACATCCCTATGGCACAGGATCCGGACAGCCCTATGGCACAGGATCCGGACGACGACGACAACGACGACGGTACATTTACCAAAGTCGATAAGTACTTTGCCGAACATGGGTATGCTGACGAGTTCTGCGGGCCTCTTTCTCAAGAACCCAACCAAGACGACCGCGATCTAGCTGGTACGGCGGAGAAATCCAATTGCAACAGGCGTCGTCTGGCTTCAGTTCTCAGGAGATGCCTCCAGCTCCCGCCTTCACCGAGCCTCAGATAGCTGAGGTGCGAAATATTATCAGCCCCAACACGCTCAAGAAGGCGGTCTGTGAGCAGAACTCGGTCCCATTACAGGAGATCAAGAAGAAGGGACGGAAACGAAAGACTAACAAGGGCGCCGGTGCGAGCCAGCCGGCACCAAGTTCGATCCGTGCTCAGGACGGGCCACCTTCACCTAAGGATATCTCGAGGAGGGTGCATGTGGCGGGTAGGGCGATGCTACCGCCAAATATGCTCAATGCTGCAACCGGTGCTATGCGGAGTCTGAACGACAGTGTTCTTTCTTTGGAGAAGCGGCATCTCGGAGAGAATGATGTGGCATACCCGGTTTTCATGGCCAAGGTGCCAGAGGGCAAGGGCTTTGTGGATGGCGACATCAGGGGTACGATCGTCCTGTGGTTTGATGACATCTTTGCTATGTTTAACCTTCATCCGCTGCACTACACCTTCGTTCGGCTGTTTTCGCTGAGTATGGAGATGCGGATCATTAGAGACAAGACCCGGGCATCGTGATAGTTGACCCCTTCTACATGCGTGCCAAGCACTTGAGCAGCACTGGGGACCGCTAAGTTGCGAGTTCACACCTCGAAGGCGTCATTCTGGCAAACCCAGATAAGGATAACTTCCTTGTGGCTTACTTTCCCGAGTAAGTCATCCCTTAACCGCCCCGTAACATATGATTTCTTAGATTTCGATTGTTCTTTTTTTTTCTAACATTCCATGTTCTGTGCAGAGACACACATTGCACACTCATCCTCTTAAGCCCGAAATATTCCATGGCCACGTATTTCGACCCGAACCGTAACTCCAAGATAGACTACACAAATGTCAAGAAAGTTCTTGATGATGTTCTCCCCGGCTATGCCAAATCTGGAGGCACCTTCACCAGGGCAGTTCATAAGTACGGCAAGCACATGTTCTCACACAATACGAAGTTCTGCTGCATCAAGCAGCCGCCTGGCAGTCAGAAGGATGCCTACTACGCCCTCCATCACATGCGGGCCATCGTAAGGGACCATCATCACCTTCTGCTACCAGATAATCTCAAAGATTGGGCCGCGACCATGTCGGCAATCCAGGACGTGGACCTCAGACAAGAATTCTTTTGCATCCAGTCGGAGTTTACGGACATCATCCATCAAGATGTCGTTCATACCTCGGGGCAGTTCTTCCTCAGATATCAACCGTCCAACAGTGAGATAGATGGAACACTACAAATGCAGGGTGACAACGACCGCGATTTCATGACCATCACGACAGACGGCGGCTTCATCCACGCTCCTGTCCGATGAGTCGAGTCGAAAGTAGTGATGTGTAGTTCTGAAACATTGATTGGCTCATGTTGTAGTTAAACTTTAATGAATTCATATGTCTCTTTGGTTTGGAGAGTCATTCAACTTAGATGTAATCGATGCTATTTATTAGTAGGACCATGAATCGTGCTATTAATGTCTTGCTTTTCTCTTCCAATCCTTTTGTTGCATACTTACATATTGCTTATGTATTGCCTGTTGTTTGGCTTGTGCATAGAGATGCCATCGTATGTCGTGTACAAGGGTAAGGTTCCCGGAGTCTACGATGACTGGGAGGAGTGTCGGAGACAGGTTCACCGTTTCAGCGGTAACAGTTACAAAGGGTACATCACTAGGGCGGAGGCCGAATCTAGATACGCCAGCTATCTAGTGGGAGAGAGGAGGGAGCATTGGAGGAACCGGATGAAGACCAGTTTGATTGCGATGATGCTCATCGTGATGACCGCAACTCTCTTCTATGTGATGGTAGTTTAGATGATCGATATCGACTTGTAATATGAAGACAAACTCGATACTCGTGGTCTTGAGACTTGTAATATTTTATCTTTGTTCGGTCTTTTGAATTCGGAGACTAATATGATGAATTGTATTCGGAGACTAATCTTCTATTGTATTCGATGAATCTGCTGTTGCTGTGTGCTGCTGTCTATATTCTGTCCAATAATATATTTTGTAACCTGTGCAAAAATCAGAAAAGTAAAAAAAACAAATATTCAAACTAATGGCGCATCACCACAAGGTGCGCCATTAGTATGCCAAAGGATACTAATGGCGCATCACGACAGAGTGCGCCATTAGTATGACAAAGCACATGGTTACGTATGGCCCCCCGGGAGGCATACTAATGGTGCATGGTGTTACATACTAATGGCGCACTGCGTGGTGCGCCATTAGTATACTAGATACTAACGGCGCACTAGTGGTGCGCCATTAGTAAAAAATACTACTGGCGTGATACTAATGGCGCACCAGTAGTGCGCCATTAGTAGGCAAAACCGGTGCGCTATTAGTTGGCCTTTTCCTAGTAGTGCTGGAACCTGCGTCCGGATATGAATCCGGGGGTCCGGAGTCACAGGTTCCCTCAGAGGTGAAACATGTGTTCGGCTCCATCGCCGATGAAGGTACGGCCTGCGGGGCGGGGTCCAGCCCTCCGTACTTAGGCGAAGCAACCTGTCCCGGATTTATATCCAAGGCTTCTGCCGGGATGATATCCCGAACGACGTCTGACAGCTAGTCTAAGCCTTGCTCATTGCGACTATTCGACGCTTCTGGTGCTGGCCCGAATCCGTCGAAGATCAAGTCTCCGCGGATATCCGTCGTGTAGTTCAGGTTTCTGAACCTTATTTGATGGCCGGGGGCATAGCTATCGATCTGCTCCAAGAGGCCAAGCGAATTGACCCGCAGCGCGAAGCCGCCGAACACGAAGATCTGTTCGGGGAGGAAAGTCTCACCCTGGACAGCGTCGCTAATGACGATTGAAGGAGCCTTCGAGCCTGACGGTGATGTCATAGAGGAACTCTCAATGAAAGCACCAATGTCGGTGTCAAAACCGGCGGATCTCGGGTAGGAGCTCCCGATCTGTGCATCAAGGCTGATAGTAACAAGAAGTAAGGGACACAGATGTTTACCCAGGTTCGGGCCCTCTCGATGGAGGTAAAACCCTACTTCCTGCTTGATTAATATTGATGATAAGGGTAGTACAAGAGTAGATCTACCACAAGATCGTAGAGGCTAAACCCTAGGAGCTAGCGTATGATGGTATGAATGTAATTGTGATCGGCCTTCTAAGGACGAACCTCTCCGGTTTAAATAGACACCGGATAGGGCTAGGGTTTACATGGAGTCGGTTACAAGGAAGGAAATATAATATCCGGATCGCCAAGCTTGCCTTCCACGCCAAGGAAAGTCCCATCCGGACATGGGCCGAAGTCTTGAGTCTTGTATCTTCACGCTTCAATAGTCTGGACGTTGTACACAGTCCGGCTGTCCGGATACCCCCTAATCCAGGACTGCCTCAATGACCTCAGAGGCTCTTGATCAGAATGCTGACATTACTCTGGATGATCCGGTACCTTAGGGTCAGGATACTTTTGTCGAACCGGCAGAAATGAATCCAAAGAGCCAGTCTGCTGATCCGTCGAGCCCAGCTGCCAATCCACCAAGCCTAGCAAGAACATCTGCTAAACCGCCAAGCCCAGACAAGACTGTTGATGGCACCACAAATGATGTTGTGATTTTCGGCTTTGGCCATACTGCTCCTGGCAACCCTGTCGCTTTATCAAAGCATAGTGCTAAAGAAGAATTTTCTGCTATGGACAAGGGCAAGTGGAAAACAGATTTATCAAGGTATGCACACCTCAATGCTCAGGACATTCACTCTGTATATTTAAACGGTGTGTATACAATTCGTGACTATGAAGCCGTTTTAGTAGGTCTAATGAAAGAGCGATATAAGGTAAATATCCATTCCTTTGCACAAGTTCTTTTTCCTTATAGCTTGCTTCAATTATCAACTCTAGTAGCCTCCAAGGGCCGGTTCATCAATGTGAATGTGAACCGGGACTTGTAGTAGAATGATATTGGATTTTGCTTGTGTAGCCCCTATAGACAGGTTTATACCTTTAGGATGAACCAGTATATCTTCTGTGATATAGTTTCCCAAATTCCTTTAAATCATCAACACAATCCAGTTTGTGAAGAGAAACTTGATAAGCTTGAATTGACCCGATATGCATTAGCCCCCAAGTGCCAAGTATATAACTTGTTATGTGCTTGGGACTTAAAATGTCAGTTGAGAAAAAGTAATCCGCATTAGCCACCAAGTACCAAGTGTATAACTTGTTATGTGCTTGGGACTTTCAAAAAAGTATAACCAACTTATTAACTGTCTCTTGCAGGCTGACTTGACCAAAAAATATTCTGCCTGTTTACAAACAACCTTGTAACCATTGCAGGTAGCCGTGTTGCTCATCTTGGTTCAGACATGCGCAAAAAACTGAAGGCTGCCTATACACTGATAGAACAGTTATATACCAGCGATCAACAGGTCATCTACACAAGTTCATATAATAAACCGCCCCAACTTTGGTCAAAGACACTCAGGCAAAGTTATCCATGACGCCTTCTCAACTCGAAGAGGTAAAGAGATCAGCTGCAAGAGCTCGTGCTCTATCTGCATTGACTCGGGCCAAGGCCTGGATAGCTGATCTTGATCCGGAGGATATTGGAAACGACTATCCCAGCCAAATAGAAGATGGGTCAGACTTTGACAATGACACCCTCAGGGCTTTGACAAAGGAAATGCGTCCACTTGCGAGTAAGCTAGCTAAGGAGACTGATTTGTCTTTCCATCGGTCGATTTATGACGCAGACAACAAACGGATTGATGCATCAGTTTATGAAGCACAAAATCTTCTCTCGGCAATTCGTAAGCATACTTATGCCCCGGATGTTGAACCGTCCGATCTTATAAGCGATGAGGTTGTCTTCCGAGCTTTATCTGGGGTTGACTGGGCAACCATTGACTTCCAGCCACTGGGTGGGGAGGTCGAGGGTGAACCAGCGCAGAATGATCCGCAACCTTCACATCAACCTGAGGAAGAATCATGATCCGGAGGCCGGTTTAATTTTCCATGCCGAGATATCAGCAATAAACAATTATTTTTTTGGGCGTCTGCTACCTTGTAATAGGCTAGTTTTAAACACTTGGTATGCTATACCATCATGCATAGCCACTTTGCCTGATACTATTAATCCGTCTTGATAGTGCCATATCGACTTATGCTCCTTAGCAGTTTTATGCAATCCTGTTTCTGCATATGATAAACTTAAGATTGCCCTGGCGGTTTACCGGACGAGTTATGATACCCAATACAAAGCCAGGATTTATAACCAAGGCTGTAGTAATCAATAATAAAATATGAATTACATCATACCAGTGACATGGAAACACACTTGTTGATTATATCAACTTTATTGTAGTAAGGGTAATAATTCCCACCATGCTTTGCTGGTTTATGATGAAGCCATGCCGTGTTATAATGAACACCGGATGATCATGCTGGTGACTTATAGTCAAAGCCAGACCAGTTTAACAAATACCGGATTAGAATTAAAAGAGTACTGACAATTTATGGCTAAAAGCCAAGCCGAGTTAACAAACACCGGTCATCATAGAAGTTTGCACTTGTCAACTTGTAAAAAACAGACCGGGTTAGCAAGTACCGGATTGAATATAAACATTATCAAAATAAACATCGAAAAGAAAGATTTACAAATAAAATATGCAAAAAAGACAAGGCTTTTCATGGGCTGCCAGGCCACTGAGTTAAACCATTTGACAAAGCCTTTTAAAATTGACCTCACATTAACCAATCATCGTTTAACTTTGAAAAGTTCAGGGTCTATATAAGATTGACTTGTCAAACGTTCGGTGGGTCATACCAGGATTACCTGGGCGGAGTGACATACTTGATGAAGGTAGGTTAACCCGGAGTTTTAGGTGAATACACCTGGCTACCAAGCATGGATTTTATAGCCTATTGCAAGGTGTGGATTCTTTGTTCTTGTAGAAGCAAAGATCCCCCAAGCAATATGTTGAGTTGTGCTCAGTAAGCGCCTATGTTTGAGTTATGCTTTGCAATAAAACTCTCTTTGGCTCCTTATGATACTGGGTATTAAGCCCCCAAGCTTATATTTGAGCTATGCTTTTTTTGTAGCTTTGTAAGCTGGATCAATGGACAATGAGAACTCTGCTTTACAAGGAGAAGCCCCCATGTACCCAAAAAAGATATATAAGACGAACGGCAGAGGCCCCACTTTAGCAAGGATACCGGTTTATTCGTTGATCATAATATGTACATTGTGAAAAATATATACATGATAGGAACCTATGGCTCAGGTATAGTAAGGCCGAAGATGAGCAATATTCCACGGCCGGTGGGTCTCCAACTCCGACTTGCGTGAGTCTTTGTGCTCTCGAACATCGATGAGGTAGTATGACCCGTTGTTCAAATTCTTGCTGACCACAAAGGGCCCCTCCAAAGGTGAGGATAACTTGTGCATGTTTGTCTGATCTTGGATAAGCCGAAGCACTAAGTCACCTACTTGAGAAGCACTGGTTTTAACCCGGCGGCTGTGATAACACCGCCGGTCTTGCTGATAAATCGCCGAACGAGCTGCCGCAATATCCCGTTTTTCATCTAACAGGTCTAATGCAGGCTGAATTCTTATTTTTCCAGGGGCTTTTGCGGATCTTCCTCGCAGCATATCAGATGCTGCTCAATTCTATCGCACCGAGGAGAAGAAGACTGCGGAGAGGGATTTCTGGTCGCAGTATCTGGCGCCGAACTATCTGGTGGCATTTATCGATCAGATGAAACAACTGATCAAACTGCACCAGGTGGCCGAACTAGCCATGAAGGACTTAGTTGTCCGGCTGTGGCCTGCGGATCCTATTCCAAGCAGCTACTTCACACTCGTCAAGCGGATCATGGGCGCCTGTCCTCGGCTAGATGCTATCAAGCAATCAGTCTGCATAGAAGGCGCGTGTATGGCGTTTGCCCATGCGAAAGTGCGTTGGGGGAGGCTTGACGAGGAAAAGCTGATCACTAAGGGGCCACCGGAGGGTAAGGAACACCGCAAGCCCGAGCTGTATTATGAAGGTGTGATGAAAGGGGCCCGCCTTGTGGCGGACAAGTGTACTAAAGACATCATATTTCCCTGAGGGCATCGATGCCACTTTTTGTAATATGGGGTAATGGAATGTTTGTTATATATTGCCTATTTTATTTGAACATATGTTCTTCCTGTGTGACTATTTATTGTATGCAAATTCTGGGAGTTGGCCAGTCGTCGGCTTCTACCCCCTCGTAAAAAGGATACGGGGGTGTTCGGGATCTATCTGAACGCTCTTTATCCCATAGTTGGGTCCTTTTAAGGAGGTGTATCTTTCCGCAAACCAGGCAATCGTACTATAGGGCTTTATTACTCTCACTTACCCATAGGAATTTGAGTATGGTCGGCGCAGCCCCTAGTGTTCGGAAGGCCGAACTAGGGGCTCTATTGGCGCCTGATCAGAAGACCGATCCGTCGCACTTAGCATTTATGATGGTGTTATGCGGAATAAATCTTTAAGGATTTTATGACCTCTCGAATAGCGGACCGGATCTCGCTTCATCATGACAGTCGATTTTCGGCTTTCTCTACTGAGGTGCTCGTCCGGCTGAACCGGGACACAATCGCAGTAGTTCTCCCGGCGCTACCTTAGCCAATAGAACGGAACGTAAGGTACCAAAACATGGAAGCCGGGCAAACCCAACCAATGACCCAAGACATGATTCGGAGCAGATGCATATAGTGCTATAAGTTCGGGGTGTCGAACGAGCAAAAAGGTGGTCGGACTTGCTTGCCGTATTGTGGAGACCTTAGTGCAACCAGGCGAACGCGGAGCGTGGCTTTCATTTTCGGCAAAGAGGCGTCGGCGATAACCGACATCCGGTAATTTCTATTTACGTGTTGTAGTAGAATTTTATGTCTATGCAGATTAGTATGATGTATGGAAAGAGGTGTTGTTTGGCGGAACCTGTTATGGCCGGACTGGAGGGGGCTGTGAGTGGGTCTGGAATGAATCCGAACTGCCTTCTACCTGCATGTTCCTTCCTTTGTGTATCCGGGATAATTCCATGCCGCCAGTTCTGTTCTGCATCAATCGTTAGTTTGCAAATGTGAAATGCTTGAAGACAGCTAGGTGTCCTCTTGTTGTTGCTCCCAGGGTCCCTAATCGGGCCGTGGTGTGCCCAGTCGTTAGACCATGAGGTAGTACGGACTCCGTAGTGGATGTCCGGATGGTTGGCCTGGGTAATTTACCACATAGAATCTAGTTGACGTGGTTTTTCCCGTTAGCATACGGTAAGCTATCGTATGGGAAGGTGCCGAGGATTTATTCTTTGGCGTAGCATTTTGGGATGGTTCGAAGGCAACCGTTTAGAGTGGTGGGCCAACAGAACTTGGCCTTTGCGCCTCACATCTTTTGGGAGATGTTTTTCGTGGCGTCATACCCTTGTGGGCTTTGTGTGTTATGGAGCCCCCGGATTACTGGGTCTAGAGGCACTGCAATTAACTTGACGTGGTTTAGGTGGTCCTGGGCGGTCGGCCGAACTGTTACGCTCTGGGGGGGTCTTGACGAGGCATCTTCCTTTTATTGCTTCTAGCGTGCGACCAGCCGCTTTGTTTTGAGAATCCTGCATTCTCTATTGGTATGCTTTGCCGTCCTTCTCGGGGTACCGTGAATTTCACCCGGCTGATCCAGCGTGTATCTTCGGTCGAGTAGGCTTGTGCTGCTCTTTGCCTGTTTGTCGGACTGACCATTGCCGGACTTGGCACCAGCTTCCTTATCTTGATGTGTATGTCCTTTATGCCGAGGTCTGAGGGTGCCTCTTCGTATCTGTTGCTTGCCACCTTGGACCGTAGTGATGAGTGGGCGTCTGCGTGCGTGCCCGTGGTTTTCCTGCTCAAGTTGAGGTAGCCAGTTGTGTCGTATGTGCCCTTTATTGGGGCTCTCAAGTTCGTATTTTTCGGCGGCTAGTATCTTGGTCCATCTATCCTCTAGTGCATCTTGGTCAGTTGTGAGCTGCTCTTGTTTCCTTTGCAGGCTCCTTGCTGTAGCCATGAACCGTCGCTTGAGGCGAACTTGTTCCACCGGGTCCTCTGGTACACCGAATTCGTCGTTGCCAAGGCTTGCCTCGTCGTCGGAGGGGTGTGTGTGATTGTCCCTCTCCCAGTATCCCGTCGTCATTGGTCCGGCCTGCTTAAGTGTAGGCTGACTCGGGTTGTATTCCTTTTTGGCACCATCCGGACTGCTCTCGTTTCCGGGGCCGTTTTTGGTGTGGCGGGGTTTGGAGTGGTACCGATAACGCACATGTTGTGCCTTTCTTCCTGAGGGGTTGTCCTCCGTTGCCTCGTCACCATTAGTTTCCTTCGAAGTGTCCACCATATATATATCATATGAGGAGGTGGCCGTCCACCGCCCAGTGAGCGGTGGCTCCTGTGATTCTCCTACATCGTTGTCCATACTGTCGATGTCTTCAGAGTCGAAGTCAAGCATGTCGGTTAGATCATCGATCGTGGAAATGAAGTGGGTGGTGGGTGGGCAACGAATTCCGTCGTTGTCTGCTTCCCACTCGAGCTAGACATAGTTCGGCCCGGTGTCTCCTGACAAGGAGGGAGACTTCAATAAGTCCAGCATGTCGCCAAAGGGCGAGTGCTGAAAAACGTCCGCTGCGGTGAACTCCATCATCGGGGCCCAACCAGGATCGGCGGGCTCGGGGGCGCACGGACTGGAACCTGCGTCGGATATGAATCCGGGGGTCCGGAGTCACAGGTTCCCTCAGAGGTGAAACCTGTGTTCGGCTCCATCGCCGATGAAGGTACGGCCTGCGGGGAGGGGTCCAGCCCTCCGTCCTTAGGCGAAGCAACCTGTCCTGGATTTATATCCGATGCTTCTCCCGGGACGATATCCCGACCGACGTCTGACAGCTGGTCTAAGCCGTGCTCATCGTGAATGTTCGGCGCTTCTGGTGCTGGCCCGAATCCATCGAAGATCAAGTCTCCACGGATATCCATCGTGTAGTTCAGGTTTCCGAACCTTATTTGGTGGCCGGGGGCATAGCTATCGATCTGCTCCAAGTGGCCAAGCGAATTGGCCCGCAGCGCGAAGCGGCCGAACACGAAGTTCCGTCCGGGGAGGAAAGTCTCACCCTGGACAGCGTCATTAATGACGATTGAAGGAGCCATCGAGCCTGACGGCGACGTCACAGAGGAACTCTCAACGAAAGCACCAATGTCGGTGTCAAAACCGGCGGATCTCGGGTAGGGGCGCCCGACCTATGCGTCAAGGCTGATGGTAACAAGAAGTAAGGGACATAGATGTTTACCCCGGTCCGGGCCCTCTTGATGGAGGTAAAACCCTACTTCCTGCTTGATTAATATTGATGATATGGGTAGTACAAGAGTAGATCTACCACGAGATTGTAGAGGCTAAACCCTAGGAGCTAGCCTATGATGATATGAATGTAATTGTGATCGGCCTTCTAAGGACCAACCTCTCCGGTTTATATAGACACCGGAGAGGGCTAGGGTTTACATGGAGTCAGTTACAAGGAAGGAAATATAATATCCGAATCGCCAAGCTTGCCTTCCACACCAAGGAAAGTCCCATCCGGACACGGGCCGAAGTCTTTAGTCTTGTATCTTCATGCTTCAATAGTCCGGACGTTGTACACAGTCCGACTGTCCGGATACCCCCTAATACAGGACTCCCTCAAAGACCTCAGAGGCTCTTGATCAGAATGTTGACATTACTCTGGATGATCCGGTACCTCAGGGTCATGATACTTTTGTCGAACCGGCAGAAATGAATCCAAAGAGCCAGTCTGCTGATCCGCCGAACCCAGCTGCCGATCCACCAAGCCCAGCAAGAACATCTGCTAAACCTCCAAGCCCAGACAAGACTGTTGATGGCACCACAAATGATGTTGTGATTATCGGCTTTGGCCATACTGCTCCTGGCAACCCTGTCGCTTTATCAAAGCATAGTGCTAAAGAAGAATTTTCTGCTATGGACAAGGGCAAGTGGAAAACAGATTTATCAAGCTATGCACACCTCAATGCTTAGGACCTTCACTCTGGATATTTAAACCGTGTGTATACAATTCGTGACTATGAAGCCGGTTTAGTAGGTCTAATGAAAGAGCGATATAAGGTAAATATCCATTCCTTTGCACAAGTTCTTTTTCCTAATAGCTTGCTTCAATTATCAACTCCAGTAGCCCCCAAGGGCCGGTTCATCAATGTGAATGTGAACCGGGACTTGTAGTAGAATGATATTGGATTTTTCTTGTGTAGCCCCTATAGACAGGTTTATACCTTTAGGATGAACCGGTATATCTTCTGTGATATAATTTCCAAAATTCCTTTCAATCATCAACACAATCCGGTTTGTGAAGAGAAACTTGATAAGCTTGAATTGATCCAATATGCATTAGCCCCCAAGTGCCAAGTATATAACTTTTTATGTGCTTGGGACTTAAATGTCAGTTGAGAAAAAGCAATCCGCATTAGCCACCAAGTGCCAAGTGTTTAACTTGTTATGTGCTTGGGACTTTCAAAAAAGTATTACCAACTTATTAACGGTCTCTTGCATGCTGACTTGACCAAAAAATATTCTCAAATCGCCGACCTCCAAGAAAACATCAAGTCCCAACAAGCCAAAACTTCAAAGGCCAAAGAAGAGCTGAAGGGTGCTTTAATAGCCATGGAACAATTGAAGGAGGGCTTCAAAGGTGAATGAGCAGATTGGGAGGCGGAAAAAGCAACTTTGCTAAAGCGGGCAGAGGATGCTGAAGTGGACCTTAAACTAGTGACAGAAGAACTGACTGCCTTAAAGCGGCAAATCAACGCTATGACCTCTACTGTTTTTGGTAAGTACCCTCTTCCTGGATTGTACTTAGATATCCTTAAAATCTGCCTGTTTACAAACAACCTTGTAACCATTGCAGGTAGCCGTGTTGCTCATCTTGGTTCAGACATGCGCAAAAAACTAAAGGCTGCCTGTCGGTGTCAAAACCGGCGGATCTCGGGTAGGGGGTCCCGAACTGTGCGTCTAGGAGGATGGTAACAGGAGACAAGGGACAAGATGTTTTTACTCAGGTTCGGGCCCTCTCGATGGAGGTAAAACCCTACTCCTGCTTGATTGATATTGATGATATGGGTAGTACAAGAGTGGATCTACCACGAGATCAAGGAGGCTAAACCGTAGAAGCTAGCCTATGGTATGATTGTTGTAATGGTTGTGTGTCCTACGGACTAAAACCCTCCGGTTTATATAGACACTGGAGAGGGCTAGGGTTACACAGAGTCGGTTACAATGGTAGGAGATCTACATATCCACATCGCCAAGCTTGCCTTCCATGCCAAGGAAAGTCCCATCCGGACACGGGACGAAGTCTTCAATCTTGTATCTTCATAGTCTTGGAGTCCGGCCGATGATGATAGTCCGGCTATCCGGACACCCCCTAGTCCAGGACTCCCTCAGTAGCCCCTGAACCAGGCTTCAATGACGATGAGTCCGGCACGCATATTGTTCGGCATTGCAAGGCGGGTTCCTCCTCTGAATAATTCATAGAAGATTGTGAACACCAGGATAGTGTCCGGCTCTGCAAAATAAATTCCACATTCCACCATAGAGAGAATAATATGTACACAAGTTCAATCGGCTGACGTATTTCGTGGCATGACGTCATTCCACTACAAAGCCTTTACTTGAATCGTTTTTTATTATACCACCTCAGCGCGTTTAGCGAAGCGGTTTCCTTGGCACGTCTTGTTGAAGCAGAGATCGTGTTCCCCTTATTCCCGGATTCTCAGCAATACAGACATGGGTAAACCAACCGCGCCATTGATGGTGGCGCTTGGGAGATAAGCGAGTTTTACCAGGCCGGTGGGGATGCATAGTCTTCGTCCGTCCATATATAAGGGGATAAGGATCCACCTTTTTTACCCACGCCTTCTTCCTCCTTTGCTTATCCATCTCCGCGCACTCGAGCTCCAGCGCCCGAGCCCGCACATCTCATCTCAACCTTCTCCAGCCATGTTCGGAGCGGGAGGCTAGTGGATGACCTCCTCCGTTACGGAGGAGCACATCGAGAAGCTGAGGGGCGCCGGGTACCTGTCCGGCGACATCGCGCACCGGCTGCCCGACAAGGGGCAGCTCATCCTCACCCCCAGGCCCCATGAGAGGGTTGTATTCCTTCCCCACTTCCTCTGCGGACTGGGCTTCCCACTTCATCCCTTCGTCCGGGGGCTCATGTACTACTATGGCCTGGACTTCCACAATCTGGCGCCAAAACTTCATCCTCAACATCTCGGCGTTCATCGTCGTGTGCGAGGCCTTCCTCTGCATCCCGCCCAACTTCAGCTTGTGGCTAAAGACCTTCAATGTCAAGCCGAAGGTAGTGAAGGGCGTCCAAGCGGAGTGCGGAGGCGCCATGGTGGGCAAGATGCCCAACGTCCTCTGGCTCGAGGGCGCCTTTGTGGAAACCATCAAAGGGTGGCAATCGGGGTGGTTCTATATCACCGAGCCACCGAGTTCAGATCTGGTACCCCTATGCAGCTCACCTCCTGGAAAGAGAAGGGCTTGCTATGGGGCAGTTCGGAGGAGCTGACCGGACTCCAGCCCTGTCTTCAGACCTTGGTGAACAAGAAGCTCAAGCTTGTCAACGTGATCCAGGTCATGCTCGTCCGCCAGATTCTCCCCTGCCAACAACGGGCCTTCAACCCGTGGGAGTTCGAGCCGGCACAGCACCGGACCCTTAGCGGGCTCTTCGACACAACGTACGAAGCTGCCTGGACGGTGTTGTTCAAGGGGGAGAAGCCCCCGCATCCGCGACTGAAGATCGTGGATTCAGCACGAAACGCCCGGCCGGTGCGGTAAGTTATCCTTTATGGGACACGTATTTCTTTCATAGTTTGACTCTATGTGGGATCTAAAATTCCCAATGCCTTTAACAGGACGGGCAGAGGACGTCCGGACAGGTTAACTGTCCGGCTCCCCTCCACGAGGAACCAGCGGACGACTGTTTAACGGGGCTGCTAGTCCCGGCACTTTATGTGGTGCCGGAGAAGAAGGCCAAGAAGAAGGCCACGGGAACCCGAAGGAGTTCCCGGCGCCAGGTGGTATAGGACTCATCGTCCGATGACTCCGAGGCAGACTCCTCCCCGAAGGCGAGGAGGAGAAAGAAGACTCTCCCCAGGAGGGGGGAGAGAGGAAGAGGAAGGCTTCCCCAACGGGGGAGGCCGAAGGGTCCAAGAGGGGAAGGACCCTTCCTCCGGACAGCTCCGCCAACGCCAACGACGGCGACGATGTCACATCCCTAGTTCTGCCCAGCAGCAGCAGGCCGGCCCAGCCAGCAGGCGGCCTAGCCGCCTCCTCCTTTGTTGTCTTCCTCCTCGACAGAGGGAGGGGAGCGTGCCCGGCGCGCGCGCGCGCCACCGCGCCACGCCACCAGCCTCCCTGCTTGCCTGGCGCCCTCCTCGTCGCCCTGGAACGCCCGGACGTCGCCACGCCCCCCCCCCC
>NC_041385.1:503259056-503366625 GCF_002162155.2 Triticum dicoccoides | reverse complement strand
TGTCCGAACGCGCCGGTCGCCGCCGCTCGCCACAGCCGCCGCCACAGCCTCCCCCTCGCCTCCCTGACACGCTCCCCAGCTCCGCCTCGACCCCCTCTACCTCCTCGTCGAGCCATGCAAGACGGAGCACCCCGTGGAGCCGTCGCCGTCGCCATCTTCGTCTCTGGCCGCCGTGGATCTTCGCCGTCGATTCGGGAGCTACCGGGCATCCCCGAGCCCGCTTCGACGCCCGCTGCAACCGCGGTGAGCTCCGCCACCGTTTCCCCCTCTCCGCTTAGTCACCCGCTCGCCGTAGCCATTTCCCCACCATGGCCAAACATCCGCCGCCGCCGAGCTCGCCGTCGACGCAGCTCCGGTGACCATTTGGTCACCCCGACGGGTCCTACACGTTCGTAAGGCCCCGTAGAGCATCCCTAGCGCGTTGTTTCTCTCGTCCTCGAGCTCCAAACGGGCTCTCGTGCACGACCGAACTCCGGCAGCCGCAGCCGAGCTCGCCGCCGTCGACTCCGGCCACCCCAGGCCCAGCCACGGCCACCGCCCGACGCGCCATCATGCTAGCTCTCCAACGCTCCTAGCCGCGCGCCATTTGGAGCACCACAGAGGAAACCCGGGGCACATGTACGCCGCGGACCTCGCCGGCGACTAACCGCCGGCGGGTTTGACTTGTTTGACCTGGGGTTTGACCCCCCCAGGGTCGCTGACTAGTAGGGCCAGGCCCTGCTAATTTTAGTTAAAAATATAACTAAACCTAATTAGCCACTAACACTGACCAGTGGGCCCGACCCCCCTAATCTTTTAATTAAGTTAAACTAACCCTGTTTAACCCCCTGTCACGGACGTGTGGACCCCACACGTCAGGTTTGACCCCAGTCAGCCGCAGTTGACTGCTGACGTCGTGCTGACGTCATGCTGACGCAATTATATATTTTCTGGAATTAAAATAATTCAGGAAATTCCAGAAATTGATTTAAACTTCAAAAATTCATAACAATTCAACCGTAGCTCAGATTAAAATAATTTATATATGAAAAATTATCAGAAAAATGTAATCTATCCATCTGTACTAGTGTCATGCATGACAAACCAACTTATACATGCTGAATATGAGGAAACACATTATGGCATATATAGGAGCTTAATTTGGAAGTGCATTTGAGCTTTTGGGTTCAAATGGATTTCAAATCAAATGAATACTAGTTGCATTAGCTCAAACAGCATCACATCTTCATGCCATGTTCATGGATAATATTGTTGCATATGTTTGGTATTGATTGTCGGCACCGTTCCTTCTCGATAGGTCCTGCTCCGGAGCTGTTCCAGAGTACCTGTCTGTGAAGCAGTGCCTCCTCTGTTGTTTTACCAGGCAAGCAAACCCCCTTGTTCATTTTGATAAAACCCTACCCTCTCGCTCCTGCTCTCAGTTATTGCATTAGGACAACAACGATTCATCTCCTACTTTGTGCTGCGGTAGTTGAACCCATTCCTCTGCATGACCTGTCATTGCCACAGTAAATAGTTGAAACCCACTAGCATGTGTAGGAGTTGATTGAGCCATGTTGTGTTCCTACCATGCTATGCCTGCTATTGCTTAGAGTTGTGTCAGGTCTGGTTCATTGGGAATGAATTGGAGTGCTACGATATGTTCTGATGCTGAGAGTGAAGTGTGTGAACACGATTTGGTAAAGGTAGCGGTGAGAGGCCATGTAGGAGTACATGGTGGGTTGTCTCACTAGAACCGTCCTTAAGCACTGAGTTCTATGTATGTTGTCCAATGACTCGATACTACCACACATTGGGTTCCGGTAACTCGACCCCTCTCGACTTATTAACCAACTTGGTCTCTGTCCAGGAGTCGCAACTAGTTTCTGGTGTTTGTAGGTAGTGCTATTTTTCTACCAAGTGGCACCCGGCAGGGTGGGCTTGGGACAGACTAGGCACACGTGGCCTGGTATACCGAGTGGCACCCGGATGGTGGGCTCGGGAACCCTGCACACATCATTTGGGGCCGTGAGCGACACCCCGGCCGGATCTCCTTGAGGATGGAACCCGAATAGGCGATAAACCTGGACTAGAGTCTTGTGTGGTTAGTCAGGTCGTGGCCGACACCCTCGCCAGGCTTCCGCTTGAAGGTTGCCGAGATACATGACGTGTACGTGGCGGTAAGTGGCGAGAGCGTGTGTAAAGAAGTACACCCCTGCAGGGTTAACATGATCTATTCAAATAGCCGGGTCCGCGGTTATGGACTTCTTGGATGCTTACATGGTACATAGACAACTTGAAGTGGATACTCTAAAATGCTCAAGACAAGTGTGAGTGCTATGGATGGCCTTCTCGTAGGGAGACGGGGATGAATCCATAGTAGTGTATTGTGTGGTGATTAGTGGACTCGTGTGCGCCATATCACCTCAAGAGTTTCTCGTAGTCGTAGAATAGGATAGCCACAGAGTCAAAGCTGGCTTGCTGCAACTAAACCCCACATTACCCTCTTGATACAAATGCATGTATTATAGGATCTGATGTAAGTCTTGCTGAGTACCTTTGTACTCATGTTGCTTTATTTATGTTTTTGCAGCGGAGACTTCGGTCTTATTAGTGTTCCGTGGACTTCGACGAGTAGCTTGTACCTCAGCTACGATCTTGATCGGATGTTGTAGATAGTCAGGCTCGTCAGCCTTTTTCATTTGTAGGTGTCTGTACCCAAACATGTAATGCTTCCGCTTGTTGCTTGTATGCTCTGTATGATGGGTTTTGTGACCCCTGTTTGCAATAAATGCTATGATGGCTCTTTTGAGCCTCTATCTATATGATTGTTGAGTTATGCTGTGATGCCATGTTGTACAGCACATACTTGCATGTTATGCGTACGTGTAATGTGTATTGCTATGTGTGGGATCTGACTATCTAGTTGTTTATTCTTAGTAGCCTCTCTTACCAGGAAATGTCTCCTAGTGTTTCCACTGAGCCCTGGTAGCTTGCTACTGCTCCGGAACACTTAGGCTGGCCGACATGTGTCCTTCTTCGATCCTGTGTCTGTCCCTTCGGGGAAATGTCACGCGATGAATACCGGAGTCCTGTTAGCCCGCTACAGCCCGGTTCACCGGAGTCCTGTTAGCCCAGTGCTACAGCCTGGATTCACTCGCTGATGACCGACACGTTCGATGCTGGGTCATGGATGCCTATCCCTGTAAGTTAGTGCCACTTTGGGTTTACGACTAGCCATGTCAGCCCGGGCTCTTTATCATATGGATGCTAGCGACACCATCATATACGTGTGCCAAAATGCGCAAACGGTCCCGGGCAAAGGTAAGGCGACACCCGTGGGGATACCGTGCGTGAGGCCGCAAAGTGATATGAGGTGTTACATGCTAGATCGATGTGGCATTGAGTCGGGGTCCTGACAGCATTGGTATCAGAGCCTGACTGCCTGTAGGATTGCCAAGCCAAACTGGTCGAAGTTGAGTCTAGAAATTCTTTAGTTATGTAAGGGAATTGATTGTGGGAAGGAACGTAAGGCTCCTTTTACTCCTTTACCTCATGGCCTTCTGATCTGAGTCGTCCTATCTTTCCCACGGGGTTAAGGAACTAGGCTTTCTCTTCCGTCTATCAGGATCACGTGTTACTACTCCGTAGTCCCATAGGATTGGTTGATCAGAGTCATACCCCAGTTTTGAGTATTTCCGGTGTAGTCTGTTTAGCACTATCTCAGAACCTTGAGTGATGATGATGAGTATGTTACCACCCCATTTTTTGTAGGATGTCTCATTCTGAGCATTTTACTGTCGTTATGCTGCCGGAATTTCCCTAGGAGTTCGAGTGATACTAATCCCTTGTCCTACATTCTATAGCCTATAGATTGATGCTGATTCCGTCCTTGGTTTTGTTTCTCAGGATGTCATCAAGTTCTATTATTCGTAGCCAGAACCATGAAGATGGTAGGGATGAGGATCCTCCCGACCCGCCTTCGTTGACAGAGTTCATGTTAGAAATGGAGAGGAACAAGCGTGAGTCTAACCGTTTGTTGGCACGTATCGAGGAGAACACCGCACTTCGGTCCAATAAGTCTGCGACCATTCATGACTTCATTCGCTTGCACCCACCTACCTTTCATCATTCCATCGAGCCACTCGATGCAGATGACTGGCTCTGTAGCATCACTCATAAGCTACGTTCCGCGAGCGTAGCTGAAGATGACAAGGTCACCTATGCCACATACCACCTGGAAGGTCCTGCTAGTCTTTGGTGGCAGAACTATGAGGCTATGCTTCCAGCTGGCCAGACTCCTACCAGGAGGGATTTCACTGAGGCTTTTCGCGAGCATCACATTCCCCAGGCCCTCCTTGATCGCAAGAGAGAAGAGTTCTGTAGTTTCACCCAGAATAAGATGGCTGTTGATGCTTATAGCAGAGAGTTCGAGAACCTTGCCCGCTATGCCACAGAAGAAGTGTCCACGGACGCCAAGAAGCAAGCTAGGTTCCGGAAGGGTCTCAATCCCAAGTTGCGTCGTGATCTCCACCTGCATCATTGTGATACATTCCAAGCTCTTGTGAACAAAGCCATTAATGCAGAGACAGCTCAGCTCACTTACGAGGAGTCTCGTAAGCACACCCGTGATTTGGGATCTTCCTCTGGCTCTAGTTCCCAGAAGCGCCCGATTTGGGTTCCAAACTCCGCTCTTCCTTCTGGTTATACACCAAGGTCATCTCATGTGGTGCCTTCCCCAGCTCAGTCGTATGTTTCAGCCATGCCTACTGGTAGACCGCTTGTCAGTGCGGGTCCACGTCCAACCTTAGGGACTTGCTTCACATGCGGGAAGCCAGGACACTATGCACGTGACTGCTCTCAGACTAGTTATGCTCCACCCCAGCCCGAGAAGACTGTTGGCTGTGTTAAGCCATCACGCAAGATGATCAGTGTCAAGTCAGCCCCCACTGAACGTGGACGTGTGCATCACGTCTCAGCTAAAGACGCTCATGATGATCCGGATGTCGTTCTTGGTACACTCCTTGTCAATTGTCACCCAGCATCAGTTCTATTCGATACTGGAGCATCTCACTCCTTCATTTCTGAAAGCTATGCTCGTTTGCACGACATATCATTTTGTGATATGCTAACTCCGCTTGAAATCCAAACCCCAGGGTCTAGATGGCAAACCACCAGAATCAGCTATGGTAATGAAATCCTTGTTGACAGACTTGTATTCTTGACTCACTTGTAGCCCTCAAGTCCTCAGATATTAACATCATCTTGGGTATGGACTGGATGACAGCTCATCATGCCAAGATTGATTGTTACACCAGATCTGTTCAGCTTACACACCCATCTGGCAAGATAGTCACTGTCTCCACTAGAGTTGCAAAGCGTCAGCTCTATTCTCTTAATGCCAGCCCTCTTCCAGACCTTGAAGATATCCCGGTAGTCCGTGACTTTCCAGATGTCTTTCCAGAGGAACTGCCAGGTGTTCCACCTGACAGAGATGTAGAGCTCGTCATAGATCTTATCCCAGGAACAGCTCCAATCTCTAGGAGACCTTACAAGATGGCACCCCTAGAACTAGCCGAGCTTAAGAAACAACTCGATGAGTCCTTGCAAAAGGGTTTCATCCGTCCTAGTTCTTCTCCTTGGGCTTGCCCCGTCCTCTTCGTCAAGAAGAAGGATGGTACGGACCGGATGGTTGTAGGTTATCGTCCCGTTAATTTGGTCACGATAAAGAACAAGTATCCGCTCCCCAGGATCAACGACCTGTATGATCAGCTCGCTGGATCCTCAGTCTTCTCCAAGATGGATTTGAGGTTAGGATACCACCAAATCAAAATCAGAAACGGGGACATTCCCAAGACGGCCTTTGTCACTCGTTATGGTCAGTACGAGTACACCGTCATGTCCTGTGGCCTAACCAACGCCCCAGCCACTTTCTCCCGCTTGATGAACTCGATCTTCATGGAGTACTTAGATAAGTTCGTCGTGGTTTACCTCGATGATATTCTTATTTACTCGAAGAACGAGGAAGAGCATGCCGAACATCTTAGACTTGTTTTAGAAAAACTCAGAGAGCACCGCCTTTATGCCAAGTTCTCCAAATGTGAATTTTGGTTGCCAGAAGTGACCTACCTAGGCCATGTAATCTCTGGTAAGGGCATTGCTGTCAATCCCGAGAGAGTTCAGGCTGTTCTCGATTGGAATCCACCTGAAACCGTTAAACAAGTTAGGAGTTTCCTTGGTCTAGCCAGTTATTGTCGCCGCTTTGTTGAAAATTTCTCCAAAGTAGCCAAACCCCTCACGGAACTTCTCAAGAAAGATAAAAAGTTAGAGTGGTCCCCACAGTGTGAGTACAGTTTTCAGGAACTGAAAAGACGCCTGACTTCTGCTCCCATACTTGTGCCACCGGATTTCACTAAAGACTTTATTATCTACTGTGACGCCTCACGACAGGGACTAGGTTGCATTCTTATGCAGGATCGTCATGTGATTGCCTATGCATCTCGACAGTTGCATCCACATGAGGATAATTATCCTACACATGATCTAGAGCTTGCAGCCGTAGTCTATGCACTCAAGACCTGGCGACATTACCTCCTTGGTAAACGTTGCGAGATCTACACCGATCACCAGAGTCTCAAGTATATCTTCGCCCAACCAGACCTGAACCTTAGGCAAAGACGTTGGTTGGAGTTAATCACAGATTATGATCTAGGGATTACCTACACCCCAGGCAAAGCCAATGTCATGGCTGATGCTCTAAGCCGTAAATCCTATTGCAACAATCTCATGTTGCAGCAAGGCCAACCACTTCTCCATGAGGAATTCTGTAAGCTTAATCTTCACATTGCTCCTCACGGATTCCTTTCTACCTTGGTGGCGAAACCTACCCTTGTGGATCTTATCATAGAAGCCCAGAAGCATGATACGGGGATTACCCGGATCAAGAGAAACATTGCCAAGGGTATTGCTGGTAGTTTCTCTATAGATGATCGAGGTGTTGTTTTCTTTGGGAACCGCCTGGTGGTCCCCAAGAAGCAACATCTTCGACAATTGATTCTCAAGGAGGCGCATGAATCTCCTCTCACGATTCATCCCGGTAGCACTAAGATGTATCAGGACCTACGCTAGAAGTTCTGGTGGACTAGGATGAAGAGGGAAATCGCTGAGTTCATTGCTAAATGTGACGTTTGTCGTCGCGTTAAGGCAGAACATCAAAGACCTGCTGGAACCCTTCAGCCTTTAGCTATTCCTGAATGGAAATGGGATAAAGTTGGTATGGACTTCATCACCGGCTTTCCCAGGACCAAGAGAGGGAATAACCCTATCTTCATAGTCGTTGATCGTCTTTCCAAAGTAGCTCACTTCCTTCCTGTTCGAGAGAGTATCACTGCTAGTCAGCTTGCTGACTTATACATTTCTCGAATAGTATCACTCCATGGTGTTCCACTGGAGATCAATTCAGACCGTGGCAGTCTTTTCACTTCTCATTTCTGGGAGAGTTTCCAAACTGCCATGGGAACCCATCTTTCCTTCAGTACCGCTTTCCACCCTCGGTCGAGTGGTCAGGTGGAACGGGTCAATCAAATTCTCGAAGACATGCTTAGAGCTTGCGTTATCTCATTCGGTATGGATTGGGAGAAATGCCTTCCTTTCGCCGAGTTTGCTTATAACAATAGCTATCAATCCAGTCTCAAGAAAGCTCCTTTTGAGGTTCTCTATGCACGAAGATGTCGAACACCTTTGAACTGGTCAGAAACCGGTGAAAGACAATTCTTTGGACCGGACATGATCCAGGAGGTAGAAGAGCAAGTTCGCATCATTCGTGAGAATTTGAAAACAGCCCAGTCTCGTCAGAAGAGCCAGTACGATCGTCATCATAAGGATATGACTTATGAAATTGGCGACCAGGCTTACCTTCGGGTTACTCCTTTGAAGGGTACCCATCGTTTCGGTATCAAGGGCAAGTTGGCTCCTTGTTACATTGGTCCCTTTCGCATTCTCGCTAAACGAGGAGAGGTTGCCTACCAATTGGAACTACCCCCACATCTTTCTCGAGTTCATGATGTCTTCCACGTCTCTCAACTCAGGCATTGCTTCTCGGATCCCATCCGCGGAGTGGACCACGAAACGCTTGATCTCCAAGATAACCTCACATACCGAGAGTACCCGTTTCGCATTCTTGATCAAGCCGAGCGTGTTACCCGACGTCAGAACATCAAGTTTCTCAAAGTTCAGTGGTCTCATCATTCCGAGAGAGAAGCTACTTGGGAGCGAGAAGATCGTCTTCGACTGGAGTACCCCGCTTTCTTTCCATCGACCCCTGAATCTTGGGACGAGATTCTTTCAAGTGGGGGCGAGTTGTCACATCCCTAGTTCTGCCCAGCAGCAGCAGGCTGGCCCAGCCAGCAGGCGGCCCAGCCGCCTCCTCCTCTGTCGTCTTCGTCCTCGACAGAGGGAGGGGAGCGTGCCTGGCGCGCGCGCGCCATCGCGCCACGCCACCAGCCTTCCTGCTTGCCTGGCGCCCTCCTCGTCGCCCTGGAACGCCCGGGCGTCGCCACGCCCCCCCGTACCCTCTCACTCTCCCCCGGTTCTTCCTCTCCTCTCCCTCACTCACTCTCTCTCGTGTACGAACGCGCCGGTCACCGCCGCTCGCCACAGCCGCCACCACAGCCTCCCCCTCGCCTCCCTGACACGCTCCCCAGCTCCGCCTCGACCCCCTCTACCTCCTCGTCGAGTCACGCAAGACGGAGCACCCCGTGGAGCCATCGCCGTCGCCATCTTCGCCTCCTGCCGCCGTGGATCTTCGCCGTCGATTCGGGAGCTACTGGGCATCCCCGAGCCCGCTTCGACGCCCGCTGCAACCGCGGTGAGCTCCGCCACCGTTTCCCCCTCTCCGCTTAGTCACCCGCTCGCCGTAGCCCTTTCCCCACCATGGCCGAACCTCCGCCGCCGCCGAGCTCGCCGTCGATGCAGCTCCGGTTACCATTTGGTCACCCCGGCGGGTCCAACACGTTCGTAAGGCCCCGTAGAGCATCCCTAGCGCATTGTTTCTCTCGTCCTCGAGCTCCAAACGGGCTCTCGTGCATGACCGAACTCCGGCAGCCGCAGCCGAGCTCGCCGCCGTCGACTCCGGCCACCCTAGGCCCAGCCACGGCCACCGCCCGACGCGCCATCGTGCTAGCTCTCCAACGCACCTAGCCGCGCGCCATTTGGACCACCACAGAGGAAACCCGGGGCACATGTACGCCGCGGACCTCGCCGGCGACTAACCGCCGGCGGGTTTGACTTGTTTGACCTGGGGTTTGACCCCCCCCAGGGTCGCTGACTAGTGGGGCCAGGCCCTGCTAATTTTAGTTAAAAAAATAACTAAACCTAATTAGCCACTAACACTGACCAGTGGGCCCGACCCCCCTAATCTTTTAATTAAGTTAAACTAACCCTGTTTAACCCCCTGTCACTGACGTGTGGACCCCACACGTCAGGTTTGACCCCAGTCAGCCGCAGTTGACTGCTGACGTCGTGCTGATGTCATGCTGACGCAATTATATATTTTCTGGAATTAAAATAATTCAGGAAATTCCAGAAATTGATTTAAACTTCAAAAATTCATAACAATTCAACCGTAGCTCAGATTAAAATAATTTATATATGAAAAAATATCAGAAAAATGTAATCTATCCATCTGTACTAGTGTCATGCATGTCAAACCAACTTATACATGCTGAATATGAGGAAACACATTATGGCATATATAGGAGCTTAATTTGGAAGTGCATTTGAGCTTTTGGGTTCAAATGGATTTCAAATCAAATGAATACTAGTTGCATTAGCTCAAACAGCATCACATCTTCATGCCATGTTCATGCATCATATTGTTGCATATGTTTGGTATTGATTGCCGGCACCGTTCCTTCTCGTTAGGTCCTGCTCCAGAGCTGTTCCAGAGTACCTGTCTGTGAAGCAGTGCCTCCTCTGTTGTTTTACCAGGCAAGCAAACCCCCTTGTTCATTTCGATAAAACCCTACTCTCTCGCTCCTGCTCTCAGTTATTGCATTAGGACAACAACGATTCATCTGCTACTTTGTGCTGCGGTAGTTAAACCCATTCCTCTGCATGACCTGTCATTGCCACAGTAAATAGTTGAAACCCACTAGCATGTGTAGGAGTTGATTGAGCCATGTTGCGTTCCTACCATGCTATGCCTGCTATTGCTTAGAGTTGTGTCAGGTCTGGTTCATTGGGAATGAATTGGAGTGCTACGATATGTTCTGATGCTGAGAGTGAAGTGTGTGAACACGATTTGGTAAAGGTAGCGGTGAGAGGCCATGTAGGAGTACATGGTGGGTTGTCTCACTGGAACCGTCCTTAATCACTGAGTTCTATGTATGTTGTCCAATGACTCGATACTACCACACATTGGGTTCCGGTAACTCGACCCCTCTCGACTTATTAACCAACTTGGTCTCTGTCCAGGAGTCGCAACTAGTTTTTGGTGTTTGTAGGTAGTGCTATTTTTCTACCAAGTGGCACCCGGTAGGGTGGGCTTGGGACAGACTAGGCACACGTGGCCTGGTGTACCGAGTGGCACCCGGATGGTGGGCTCGGGAACCCTGCACACATCGTTTGGGGTCGTGAGCGACACCCCGGCCGGATCTCCTTGCGGATGGAACCCGAATAGGCGATAAACCTGGACTAGAGTCTTGTGTGGTTAGTCAGGTCGTGGCCGACACCCTCGTCAGGCTTCCGCTTGAAGGTTGCCGAGATAAATGACGTGTACGTGGCGGTAAGTGGCAAGAGCGTGTGTGAAGAAGTACACCCCTGCAGGGTTAACATGATCTATTCGAATAGCCGGGTCCGCGGTTATGGACTTCTTGGATGCTTACATGGTACATAGACAACTTGAAGTGGATACTCTAAAATGCTCAAGACAAGTGTGAGTGCTATGGATGGCCTTCTCGTAGGGAGACGGGGATGAATCCATAGTAGTGTATTGTGTGGTGATTAGTGGACTCGTGTGCGCCATATCACCTCAAGAGTTTCTGGTAGTCGTAGAACAGGATAGCCACAGAGTCAAAGCTGGCTTGCTGCAACTAAACCCCACATTACCCTCTTGATACAAATGCATGTATGATAGGATCTGATGTAAGTCTTGCTGAGTACCTTTGTACTCATGTTGCTTTATTTATGTTTTTGCAGCGGAGACTTCGGTCTTATTAGTGTTCCGTGGACTTCGACGAGTAGCTTGTACCTCAGCTACGATCTTGATCGGATGTTGTAGATAGTCAGGCTCTTCAGCCTTTTTCATTTGTAGGTGTCTGTACCCAGACATGTAATGCTTCCGCTTGTTGCTTGTATGCTCTGTATGATGGGTTTTGTGACCCCTGTTTGCAATAAATGCTATGATGGCTCTTCTGAGCCTCTATCTATATGATTGTTGAGTTATGCTGTGATGCCATGTTGTACAGCACATACTTGCATGTTATGCGTACGTGTAATGTGTATTGCTATGTGTGGGATCTGACTATCTAGTTGTTTATTCTTAGTAGCCTCTTTTACCGGGAAATGTCTCCTAGTGCTTCCACTGAGCCCTGGTAGCTTGCTACTGCTCCGGAACACTTAGGCTGGCCGGCATGTGTCCTTCTTCGATCCTGTGTCTGTCCCTTCGGGGAAATGTCACGCGATGAATACCGGAGTCCTGTTAGCCCGCTACAGCCCGGTTCACCGGATTCCTGAGCGATTTGTAATTTCTCTTTTGTGCCGCGCAGTGTCCTTCTAATGCCGCATACTACCTATAGCCCGGCCGAGGAGGATCTTCCCGCTTCATCCAGCGGGTCCTTGGCTCCATCGAATGTAGATTCCATTCCGACTGCCTCCACCCCTCGCGATGCTGAGGACGCCGAGGTGGGATCCCAGGAGGGGACCCGCCAAGAGGGGGAGGTTCCGGAGGTGCCACAAGGCAACCTCCCGGACTTCGTGCTGGACTCCGTGCCGGAACCCGCAGTGGTTTAGGAGTCCGGCAGGCGGCCCCTTCATAAGAAGGGCAAGACCGTGACACCGGCAGCCTCCGTCCAACCGGAGGTGCCGGACAACTTGTTGGAGGCGCTCAACGGCGCTTCCATCGAGGAAGAACACCGCACTATTATGAGTGCGGTGATTCAGAAGGTTCAGCTCGCCAAGAGCGGGCTGACCGAACCTTGCAGCAGCCTTCTAACAGGCTTTGAGGTAAGAAGTTTTAAAATATGCAATGTAATACCGCATAGACAGTAGCCCCGGATGCTCGGTTCGGTGTTCGGAAAGAAAAGCCGGACTGAGGATCTAAAAAGATATACGCAGGAGTTCTAAAAATTATGTCAATATGGATTTGTAGGCTGCGCTACTGACCTCTGCCGCATTGACTGCGGAGGTCGGTGCTTTGAAGCAGGACCTCGAGCGGACCGAGAACGAACTCGGTCTTGCCAAGAAGCAGCTCGAGGACAAAGAAGGTGAGGAACACCGTATTAAATTTGTACCTTACAGAAAAGGGTTTTGGTTGCAATAGAGATAACGAGGATAACGTGGGTACTGCAGGGGCCACGAACGAGGTGGCGACCTTGAAGGAGGCCGTGTCCGCGGCCGAACGCAATGCGGCCGCGGAACAAGCGGAGCGAGAGAAGCAGGAGGCGCGGGTGGCGGAGGTGCGGCAAGAGCTCCAGGCTCTCATGGAAAAGCATGAGAGTTTGGAGCGCGACTCGAAGACTCGAGAGTCCAAGCTTGCCTCGGCTCTTGAAAGTGCCAAAGCCGCTAAGGCCGAGGCCCATAAGGCCCTCCAGGAGATTGAAGCGGTGAATAAAATAGCGACGGGTAAGGCATTTTTCATGCAAAGCAACCATGTGAATGTAAATTACCTGTTACTTACCCGGATTCGAAGCTCTCCAGGAGCGTTTGCAGATCTGCCTCGCAGCGTATCCGATGCCGCCGCATTCTACCGGGCCGAGGAGGGGAGTTCGACGGAGAAGGTCTTCTGTTCTTAGTATGCTGAGGCCGGACATCCGGTGCCCCCTAGGGACCAGCTGAAGCAGCTGGTCAAGCTCCACAAGGTAGCCGAGCAGGCCATGAAGGGCCTCATAGTCCGGCTGTGGCGTGGAGAGGCCATGCCCGGGAGCTACTTCGGCTGTGGCTGGTGGATGCGTGCCCCTGGGTGGAGGTTATCAAGTGCTCCGCCTGCATTGAAGGTGCCCGTCGGGCCCTTGCCCATGGAAAGGTGCACTGGGGCAGGCTGGATGCTGAGAGGCTTCTGACGGACGCGCCGCCGGCAGGCAAGGAGTATCGTACACCCGAAATGTACATAAGACTGTCCTGAAGGGTGCCCGCAAGATTGCGGATGAGTGCCCCAGAGATGTAATTTTTGAGTAGACTCGCAATGTGTTATCCTGTGCGCTAAAAACTTTGTTCATATGCGCTAAGCAACGCTTATTTGATTTAAAATATTACCTTCTGTGCGGTCGTTTATCAAATCTGAGAGATGGCAAATCGTCGGCTTCAGCCCCCAAGCTACGAGTGTTGGGGTGTTTGGGATAAACTTGAGCGCTCTTGTTCCCATTTTTGGGTCCGTCTAGGGAGGCGCTCAACACAACGAACAAGGCAACCGGACTTATAATGCTTGAACACGCTCACTTAGCCATAGAATTCTATATTTTAAATTTCGGCGAAGCCCCTAGTGTTCGGAAGACCGAATTCGGGGCGCTATCCACGCCTGGGCCGGACATAGCCGGTTCCTCGCTCTAAGCGGCATAAGTCTTTAGGGACTTGAAAAGACCTCTCGAACAGCGACCAGCTCTCGCCTTATCATGACGGTTAGTTTTAGCTTTCTCCACTGAGGTGCTCGCCCAGCTCAACCGAGGCGCAATCGCAGTGGTTCTCCAAGTGCTACCTTAGCCGATAGAACGGAACGTAAGGTACCAAAACATGGGTGCCGGGCAAACCCAACTATTGACCTAAGACATGATTCGGAGCCGATGCATATAGTGCTATAAGTTCGGGGTGCCGCCCTTGTGAAAGTGTTCGGGCTTCTCACACCATAATGCGGGGAACATAAGCCCCTGGTGTATTCGGTCGTACCAAATTGTACGGATGCAAGATGTCATAAATGAACATATATATAAAGAAAAGGAATGCAATTATAAGCGAAAAGTGATGCATTGTTTATTCAAGGAATTCTGCTATGAGTGCAGAACGATACAAATAGTGCAGTAAGCAAGGGTTTGGACTATTAGACATGTCCCCCTCCAGGGGTAGGCTGCGGAATGGTATAATAAACAGATTTAATGCTCGTAATGGGGACCACCTGAGTGTTCGTCGTAGCCATTGTTCCTCCCTGGCTGTTGCATCGTGAGCTCAGCAGATCTACTGCCGGACAGGGCTTCTGGTAAATGGAGTCCTGTGGATAAAAATTAAAAGGAAAAGAAAAAGCGCGACACACTTGGGAGCCCCTGGTGTGGTTGAGCCGTACTCTGGGCCTGTCGTGGTCGTACCCCTCCCCCTGTGCCCAAGGTATCTCCAGACCGTAATGATGTACATGGAGAGCTTATCTTGCAATCATGCGAGGGCTGGGGTTGGGGCCGCATTGCTACGCGTGCTCGGAACGTGCCAGGTGGTCTTGATGTATGTTGCTCTGGGCGCGTTTAGTCATGTCCGGTCTTTTAATGGCCGGACTCGAAAATTGCCTTAAGAGGCTGCTTTGTACTTCTGCCGCAAGAGCTGCTGTGTGTTCCTCCATTCGGAGGGAGCGTTCAGTGTTTCCATTGACCGTGATGACTCCACGAGGGCCTGGCATCTTGAGCTTGAGGTATGCATAATGTGGCACCGTGTTGAACTTTGCAAACGCGGTTCGTCCGAGAAGGGCGTGATAGCCACTGCGGAACGGGACTATGTCGAAGATTAAGTCCTCGCTTCGGAAATTATCCGGGGATCTGAAGATCACTTCCAGTGTGACCGAGCCTGTACAATTGGCCTCGACACCTGGTATGACGCCTTTGAAGGTCGTCTTTGTAGGTTTAATCCTTGAGGGGTCTATGCCCATCTTGCGCACTGTATCCTGATGAAGCAGGTTCTGGCTGCTGCCGCCGTCCATCAGGACTCTAGTGAGGTGAAACCCATCGACGATTGGGTCTAAGACCAATGCGGCGAATCCGCCATGGCGGATACTAGTGGGGTGGTCCCTTCGATCGAAAGTGATCGGGCAAGAGGACCATGGATTGAACTTCGGGGCGACTGGCTCCATCGCATATATGTCCCGAAGTGCACGCTTCCGCTCCCTCTTGGGTATGTGGGTTGCGTATATCATGTTTACCGTCCGCACTTGCAGGGGCAAACCCTTCTGTCCTCTACTGTTCGGCGGCCGGGTCTCTTCCTCGTCGTCGCTATGCAGCCCCTTGTCATTGTTTTCGGCAATTAGCTTTCCTGCCTGCTTGAATACCCAATAATCTCTGTTGGTGTGGTTAGCTGGTTTTTCTGGGGTGCCATGTATCTGGCAAGAGCGGTCGAGTATTCGGTCCAAATTGCATGGAACCGGAGTGGTTCTTTTGAATGGCTTCCTCCGTTGACCGGGTTTAGAGCCTCTGAATCCGGTGTTGACTGCCGTATCCTCAATGTTATCGCCGTTAACGCGGCGTTTGTTTTTGCTGCGACGCGACCTGCCATTGCGGTCCTTGCTGTCCGGACTGCCAGATTTTTTGCTAAGGTTGTTACTACGAGCTAGCCAGCTGTCCTCTCCTGCACAGAAGCGGGTCATGAGTGATGTGAGGGCTGCCATGGATTTCGGCTTTTCCTGTCCTAGGTGCCGGGCCAGCCACTCATCGCGGATGTTATGTTTGGCTGCGAGGGCCTCTGCATCCGGACAGTCAACGATTTGATCTTTCTTTGTTAGGAACCGTGTCCAAAATTGTCTGGCCGATTCGTCTGGCTGCTGAATTATGTGGCTTAGGTAATCGGCGTCTGGTGGTCCCACATATGTGCCCTGGAAGTTGTCAAGGAATGCGGCTTCCAGGTCCTCCCAACACCCAATTGACTCTGCTGGCAAGCTGTTAAGCCAATGCCGAGCTGGTCCTTTAAGCTTGAGTGGGAGATACTTGATGGCGTGGAGATCGTCACCGCGGGCCATATGGATATGAAGGAGATAATCTTCGATCCAAACCGCGGTGTCTGTTGTGCCATCGTAGGATTCAATGTTCACGGGTTTAAACCCTTCAGGGATTTGATGATGCATTACTTCATCTGTGAAGCATAGTTGGTGTGCGGCGCCTCTATATTGAGCAATATCACGACGTAGCTCAAGAGAGCTTTGTCTGCTATGTTCGGCCCGGCCTAAGTTGCTGTATCCGGCGCGATGGTAGTCGTCGTGGGTCGTGGGGTGCCCGCGTGATCCGTAGATAGATCTTGATTGTCTTGCCTTATCCTCCAATATATCCAGCAAGTCCGGCGCATTACCCTGTGGCTTCGTGCTTTTCGAGCGGTGCCGGGGTACGGCTCTGGTGGAGGGCCTGGATGCCTCTCTGTCACGGCCTCGAGGTGGTCGGTCTGCCATATTGTGCGCTGGTGATGAAGGTTTGTATGCTTCCTCCTCTAGTCGGGGGAGCAACTTGCGTTTTGGGTAGCTTTTGGAGGGGCGTTCGAGTTCATACTCTTCGGCCGCGAGGACCTCGGTCCATCTGTCGGCCAGCAGGTCTTGATCAGCTTGAAGCTGTTGCTGCTTTTTCTTTAGGTTGTTCGCCGTGGCCATTAGCCTGCGTTTAAAACGCTCTTGTTCGACAGGATCCTCGGGCACGACGAATTCGTCGTCATTGAGGCTTGCCTCGTCTTCGGAGGGAGGCATGTAATTTTCGTCCTCCTCGTCTGCCGCTCTCTCCTGAGGGCTGGCTACTCCGTCCTCCTGTGCTGAATCGTGCTGGAGGGGGTTGTCTTCGGCACTCTCTTGGGTGTTATTATCTCCGGTTCCGGAATCTCCATTCTTGCTGTGGCGGGATTTAGAGCGGCGCCGCTGACGTTGGCGCTTGGGCTATTTCTTGAAGGAATCTGCCTCCGCTGCTTCTTCGCCGTCCCCATCCTTTGGGGTGTGCACCATGTATATGTCGTATGAAGACGTGGTCTTCCAGTGCCCTGTAGGCGCTGGTTCTTGATCGTCTCTGGCATCGTCGTCCATACCGTCGATGTCTTCGGAGTCATAATCTAGCATGTCGGTTAGATCGTCGACAATGGCTACAAAGTGGGTGGTGGGTGGGCTTCGAATTTCTTCATCGTCCGCATCCCAACCATCCTGACCGCAGTCTGGCTAGGGCTCTCCTGATAACGAGAGATACTTTAGCGAATTCAGGATGTCACCAAAGGGTGAGTGCTGAAAGATGTCTGCAGCGGTGAACTCCATGATCGGCGCCCAATCGGATTCGATTGGCAGGGGCGCCTGAGGCTCCGAGTCCGGCAAAGAGCCCGGCACCTCGGAGTCACAAGCTTTGCAAGGGACAAGGTCGGTATTCGGCTCTATCGCCGTAGAAGTCGTAGCCCCCGAGGCGGTGTCCAGCCACCTGTCCTCGATCTGCGTGGTCGGCTCCGAACTATGGGTCAGAGCGGACTCGTGTGCGACCTCCAGGGTACTGTCCGGCGGCAGAGCTAGATCATGCATGTCGTGACAGTGCGGCACGCTCGGCTGCGGCTCGAATCCATCGAAGATCAAGTCTCCGCGGATGTCAGCCGTGAAGTTTAGGCTTCCAAATCTGACCTAATGGCCAGGGGGGTAGCTTTCGATCTGCTCCAGATGGCCAAGTGAATTGGCCCGCAGTGCAAAGCCGCCGAACACGAAGATCTGTCCGGGGAGAAAAGTCTCACCCTGGACGGCGTTGTTGTTGATTGAAGAAGCCATCAAGCCTATCGGTGACGACACAGAGGAACTCTCAATGAAAGCACCAATGTCGCTGTCAAAACCGGCGGATCTCGGGTAGGGGGTCCCGAACTGTGCGTCTAGGCGGATGGTAACAGGAGACAAGGGACAAAATGTTTTCACCCAGGTTTGGGCCCTCTCGATGGAGGTAAAACCCTACTCCTGCTTGATTGATATTGATGATATGGGTAGTACAAGAGTGGATCTACCACGAGATCAAGGAGGCTAAACCCTAGAAGCTAGCCTATGGTATGATTGTTGTAATGGTTGTGTGTCCTACGGACTAAAACCCTCTGGTTTATATAGACACCGGAGAGGGCTAGGGTTACACAGAGTCGGTTACAATGGTAGGAGATCTACATATCCGTATTGCCAAGCTTGCCTTCCACGCCAAGGAAAGTCCCATCTAGACACGGGACGAAGTCTTCAATCTTGTATCTTCATAGTCTTGGAGTCCGGCCGATGATGATAGTCCAGCTATCCGGACACCCCCTAGTCCAGGACTCCCTCACTGCCTATACACTGATAGAACAGTTATATACAGGCGCTCAACGGGTCATCTACACAACTTCATATAATAAACCGCCCCAACTTTTATCAAAGACACTCAAGCAAAATTATCCATGACACCTGCTCAACTCGAAGAGGGAAAGAGATCAGCTGCAAGAGCCGGTGCTCTATCTGCATTGACTCGGGGCAAGGTATGGATAGCTGATCTTGATCCGGAGGATAATGGAAATGGCTATCCCAGCCAAAAAGAAGATGGGTCAGACTTTGACAATGACACCCTCAGCGCTTTGACAAAGGAAATGCGTCCACTTGCGAGTAAGCTGGCTTAGGAGACTGATTTGTCTTTCCATCAGTCGATTTATGACGCAGACAACAAACGGATTGATGCATCGGTTTATGAAGCACAAAATCTTCTCCTGGCAATTCGTAAGCATACTTATGCCCCTGATGTTGAACCGTCCGATCTTATAAGCGATGAGGCTGTCTTCCGAGCTTTATCTGGGATTGACTGGGCAACCATTGAGATCCAGCCACTGGGTGGGGAGGCGGAGGGTGAACCAGCGCAGAATGATCCGCAACCTTCACTTCAACATCAGGAAGAATCATGATCCGGAGGTCGGTTTAATTTTCCATGCCGAGATATCAGCAATAAACAATTATTCTTTTGGGTGTCTGCTACCTTGTAATAGGCTAGTTCTAAACACTTGGTATGCTATACCATCGTGCGTAGCCACTTTGCGTGATACTGTTAATCCGTCTTGATAGTGCCATATCGACTTATGCTCCTTAGCGGTTTTATGCAATCCTGTTTCTGCATATGATAAACTTCAAATTGCCCTGGCGGTTTACCGTCGGATGGGTTATGATACCCAATACAAATCCAGGGTTTATAACCAAGGCTGTAGTAATCAATAATAAAATACGAATTACATCATACCAGTGACATGGAATCACACTTGTTGATTATATCAACTTTATTGTAGTAAGGGTAATAACTCCCACCATGTTGTGCTGGTTTATGATGAAGCCATGCCGTGTTATAATGAACACCGGATGATCATGCTGGTGACTTATAGTCAAAGCCATATCGGTTTAACAAATACCGGATTAGAATTAAAAGTGTACTGACAATTTATGGCTAAAAGCCAAGCCGGGTTAACAAACACCGGTCATCATAGAAGTTTGGACTTGTCAACTTGTAAAAACAGTCTGGGTTAGCAAGTACCGGATTGAATATAAACATTATCAAAATAAACATCGAAAAGAAAGATTTACAAATAAAATATGCAAAAAAGACAAGGATTTTCATGGGCTGCCAGACCACTGAGTTAAACCATTTGACAAAGCCTTTTAAAATGGACCTCACATTAACCAATCGTCGTTTAACCTTGACAAGTTCAGGGTCTATATAAGATTGACTTGTCAAACGCTCAGTGGGTCATACCAGGATTACCTGGGCGGAGTGACTTACTTGATGAAGGTAGGTTAACCCGGGGTTTTAGGTGAATATACCTGGCTACCAAGCATGGCTTTCATAGCCTATTGCAAGGTGTGGATTCTTTGTTCTTGTAGAAGCAAAGATCCCCCAAGCAATATGTTGAGCTGTGCTCAGTAAGCGCCTATGTTTGAGTTATGCTTTGCAATAAAACTCTCTTTGGCTCCTTATGATACTGGGTATTAAGCCCCCAAGCTTATATTTGAGCTATGCTCTTTTTTTGTAGCTTTATAAGCCGGATCAATGGACAATGAGAACTCCGATTTACAAGCAAAAGCCCCCATGTACCCAAAAAAGATAAATAAGATGAACGGCAGAGGCCCCACTTTAGCAAGGATACCGGTTTATTCGTTGGTCATAATATGTACATTGTCAAAAATATATACATGATAGGAGCCTATGGCTCAGGTATAGTAAGGCCAAAGATGAGCAATATTCCACGGCCGGTGGGTCTCCAACTCCGACTTGCGTGAGTCTTTGTGCTCTCAAACATCGATGAGGTAGTACGACCCGTTGTTCAAATTCTTGCTGACCACAAAGGGCGCCTCCAAAGGTGGGGATAACTTGTGCATGTCTGTCTGATCTTGGATAAGCCGAAGCACTAAGTCGCCTTCTTGAGAAGCTCTGGTTTTAACCCGGCGGCTGTGATAACACCGCAAGTCTTGCTAATAAATCACCGAACGAGCTGGCACAATATCCCATTTTTCATCTAACAGGTCCAATGCATCTTGGCGTGCTCTTTCATTGTTCACTTCAACATAAGCTGCCACTCGGGGCGAGTCGTGGCGAATATCACTTGGGAGAACTACTTCTGCTCCATAAAGCATGAAGAAGGGTGTATAACCTGTAGATCTATTGGGGGTGGTATTAATGCTCCATAATACGGAAGGCAACTCTTCCACCCAACAACCGGCGTCCTCTACAAAGGGACCATAAGTCGGGGCTTGATACCCTTCAGGATTTCTTGATTAGCTCTCTCCGCTTGACCATTAGACTGGGGGTGAGCCACTGAGGACACATCAAGCCGGATGTGCTCACGTTGACAGAACTCTTCCGTATCACCCTTGGAGTGATTCATGCCATTATGAGTTATAATGTTGTGTAGAAACCAAAATGGAAAATCACCTTTTTCATGAATTGAACTGCCGTGGCCACATCACACGTGCTTACTGGCTCTGCCTCCACCCACTTCGTGAATTTATCAACCGCCACTAGAAGGTGGGTCTTCTTATCCTTGGACCTCTTAAAAGGCCCAACCATATCCAGCCCCCAAGTTGCAAACGGCCAGGTGATTGGAATCATCCCTAATTCCTGGGCCGGAACATGAGCTCGGCGTGAAAACTTCTGATAGCCATCACACTTTCTGACCAGATCCTCTACATCAGCATGAGCTGTTAACCAGTAAAAACCGTGTCAGAAAGCCTTAGCCACCAAGGATTTTGAACCGGCATGATGACCACAATCCCCTTCGTGGATTTCACGCAAGATCTCACAGCCTTCTTCAGGAGAAACGCAATGCTGAAACGCCCCTGAGACACTGCAATGATGTAACTCGCCATTGACAATAGTCATGGACTTGGACCGCCGGATTATCTGTCTGGCCAGAACTTCGTCCTCGGGTAACTCGCCCCGGGTCATATACGCCAGGTACGGCACTGTCCAATCAGGGATAGCATGAAGAACCACCACTAATTGAGCCTCCGGGTCAGGGATAGCCAGATCCTCCTCCGTTGGTATCTTGACCGACGGATTGTGCAGAACTTCAAGAAATACATTGGGCAGCACCGGTTTACGCTGATATCTGAGTCGGCTTAAAGCATCCGCCGCTTCATTCTTGCGCCGATCAATGTGCTCGACATAGTAACCCTTGAAGTGACCGGCAATGATATCCACCTCACGCTGATAAGCCGCCATGAGTGGATCCTTAGAGTCCCATGTACCAGACACTTGCTGAGCCACTAAATTGGAGTCACCAAAGCAATGTACCCGGATTAAGTTCATCTCCTTAGCCATCCGAAGACTGTGGAGCAAGGCCTCATACTCAACTGCATTGTTAGTATAGGGAAACATTAAGCGGAGAACATAACAAAATTTGTCACCTCGAGGGGAAGTAATAACCACTCCAGCCCCCGAGCCCTCCAATTGTCTGGATCCATCGGAGTGAATAGTTCAGTATGTGTTATCCGGTTTATCCTCCGGTGCCTGTAACTCTATCCATTCATTGATGAAATCAATGAGCGCTTGGGACTTGATAGTAGTACAAGGCATATATATTAACCCATGAGGTCCAAGCTCAATAGCCCACTTAGCAACCCGGCCAGTCGCCTCCCTGTTCTGAATGATATCTCCCAATGGAGCGGAACTAACCAAAGTAATGGGATGGCCCTGAAAGTATTGCATAAGCTTCCGGGTAGCCATAAAAACTCCATATACCAGCTTCTACCAATGTGGGTATCTCTGGTTGGATTCAATAAGAACCTCGCTAATGTGATAAACCGGCCGTTGAACCAGATACTCCTTCCCTGCCTCCTTGCGCTCCACCACAATAGCCACGCTGACAGCCCGGGCGTTAGCAGCCACGTATAATAGTAATGGTTCCTTATAAATGGGGGCAGCAAGAACAGATGGTTTGGCTAACTGCTTCTTCAGATCCTCAAACGCCATATTAGCAGCATCACTCCAGACAAAGTTGTCTGTTTTCTTCATCATTTGATATTGAGGGATGGCCTTCTCTCCCAACCGGCTGATAAACCGGCTTAGCGCCGCACTACGACCCGCCAGACGTTGAACATCATTAATGCATGCCGGTTTAGCCAGGGACGTAATATCCTTGATCTTTTCTGGATTAGCTTCAATGCCCCTGTTAGACACCAGAAAACCCAAGACCTTGCCTGCCGGTACACCAAAAACACACTTGGCTGGATTAAGCATCATCCTATAAACCCTCAGAGTATCAAAAGTTTCCTTCAAATCAGCTATTAGCGTTTCTGCTTTCCTGGACATCACCACAATACCATCCACATAAGCATGAACATTGCGTCCAATCTGATTATGAAGGCAATTCTGCACACATCGCTGATAAGTCGCATGGGCGCTCTTGAGTCCAAAAGGCATAGACACATAGTAGAAGGATCCAAAGGGAGTTATAAACGCTGTCTTCTCCTGGTCCTTAACTGCCATTTTAATCTGATGATAACCCAAATAAGCATCCAGAAAACTCAAACGCTCACAACCTGCTGTAGCATCAATGATTTGATCAATACGAGGGAGAGCAAAGGGATCAGCTGGACAAGCCTTGTTCAAATCTGTGTAATCCACACACATACCCCAAGTGCCATTCTTTTTGAGTACCAGCACCGGATTAGCCAACCACTCAGGATAAAAAACCTCCACAATAAACCCTGCTGCCAAGAGCCGGGCTACCTCCTCACCAATGGCCTTGCGTCTCTCTTCATTGAAGCGGCGGAGAAACTGCTTGACCGGTTTAAACTTGGGATCGATATTCAGAGTGTGCTCAGCGAGTTCCCTCGGTACACCTGGCATGTCAGAAGGTTTCCATGCAAACATGTCCCGGTTCTCATGGATGAACTCGATGAGCGCGCTTTCCTATTTCGGATCGAAGTTAGCGTTGATGCTAAACTGCTCGGATGAATCGCCAAGAACAAAATCAACCAGCTTAGTCTCATCAGCCGATTTAAACTTCAAAACCGGATCGTGTTCTGTAGTTGGTTTTTTCAGAGATGTCATACCTGCCGGATCAACATTGTCGTTATAGAATTTCAACTCCTCTGTTGGACAAACCGACTCAGTGTAAGCCGCATCACCTTCCTCACATTCCAAAGCCACTTTTCGGCTTCCATGTACTGTGATGGTCCCATTATGACCCGGCATCTTGAGCTGCAAATAAACATAACACGGCCTCACCATGAACTTAGCATAAGCCGGCCATCCAAACAGGGCATGATACGGACTCCTGATTTTCACCACTTCAAAAGTCAATGTCTTTGACCTTGAATCATGATCATCTCCAAAAATGACCTCCAGAGCTATCTTACCAACCGGATAAGTTGACTTGCCAAGCACCACACCGTGAAAAACAGTGTTAGACGGTTTAAGATTCTTATCTGTCAACCGCATGCGACGGAAGGTTTCATAATACAAGATGTTGATGCTGCTTCCTCCATCCATGAGCACCTTGGTGAACTTATAACCTCCAACCTGAGGTGCCACCACCAAAGCTAGGTGACCTGGATTATCAAACCGGGGCAGATGATCCTCCCGACTCCACACAATAGGTTGTTCAGACCAGCGCAAAAAATAGGGTACCGCCAGTTCAACAGAATTCACTGCCCTCTTGTGAAGCTTCTGATCATGCTTGCACAGGCTAGTGGTGAAGACATGATACTGTCCACCATTTAACTGCTTCGGGTGACTCTGATAACCTGTCTGTTGCTGTTGCTGATTTCCCTGTTGATTATAACCACCTTGGTTTCCCTGATTGCTCGATTACCTTGAAATCCTGAACCGGAGTTACCTCCGCCGTAACCCGGCCCTTGTGACCCGGATCCTGAACCGCCGGATGGTCCATGGTCATACCGGAAAAGATCCAAGTTTTTGAACTCCCTCATAATAAAACAGTCCTTCCAGAGGTGTGTGGCTAGCTTCTCTCGCTTCCTGTGCCTCGGGCAAGGCTGATTTAATAGGCGCTCAAGATTAACACCTGATCCTCCACTCCGCGGGGGCGGTCTACCCTTACGACGCTGGCCATTGTCCTGTGCATTGGTGTTAGCTAATAAGTCGGAATTACTGTCCTCTTTACGCTTACTGTTATTCCCATGGCTCGCCTGGCTATGTTGTTGTCCTTTCGCACCGCCGTTCTTCTTTCCCTTCCCCGGCTTCTCATTGTCAGACTCAGGATCCTTGGTACTATCAGAATCGGCATACTTAACCAAAGTTGCCATGAGTATTCCCATGTCATTGCAGTGACGCATGAGTCGTCCCAACTTCAACTTCGACGGCTTAAACCATCAATTGCCCTCCAATGTTATGACTGATGAATCGGCATTGATGCGGTCCAATGAATGCAAAATCTTCGAAACCCGGCGCACCCAATGGGTCGTCGACTTCCCTTCTTCTTGGACACAGGCGGCCAGATCCACAATTGACATGGGTTGCTTGCATGTCTCCTTGAAGTTTGTTATAAACCGTGCCTTTAACTCGGGCCATAACCCAATGGAGTTAACTGGCAGGCTTTTTAGCCAGGTGTGAGTCGTTCCATCCAACATCATGGTGAAGTATTTCGTGCAAGCCGCTTCATCCACATCCAGCATCTCCATTGCTATCTCATAACTTTCAACCCATGACTCGGGGCGTAAATCAGTGGTGTAATTGGGCACCTTACGCGGCCCTTTGAAATCCTTGGGCAGCCACACATTGCGTAGAGCCGGGGTGAGGCACGACACCCCCCAAGAGCTGAAAGCAAGACCTCGTTCCACAGACTTCGTCGGACGAACCGGAGTAAACTGATGGTTTGTGTGCTGCACCGCTAACTCGGCCTCTCGGCGTGCTCTACAGTTATCCACCACGTCCTGAGCATTTGCACCACCGCACGCTGGAATAGGCCCTCGAGGGGCGTCATGGTTCCGCGCACTGCTTGACACAGCCGGTTCATCATTGTGCATGTTGTAACTCTTGCTCGGGCGAGGGGTTGAATGAATTCTGTCCCGGCTATATGAATAGGCCTGCTGCTGCACCATAGCGGTTTGAAGAAGATCCCTTGCCAGCAGCGTCTCAACCACCACTGGAGACAAGCCCTCCATTGGAATAGCTGCCAACCACGACGCCGCAGCAATCATGTTATCCAAAGGGGTGGAGAAGTGACCCGGTGGCATCGACATGTACTGTGGCGGGTCATGGGTCCGTCGAAGCGGGTCCGTTACTCGTGGCTGATCCGGTGCTCCTGTCCCAGGTGCTTCAGTCTGGTTTACCGTTGCCGGATTACTGGGTCCTGCTCCTGGCGTGTTAAAGAGATTCATTGCTTCATAAACCGGTGGCAGACGAGACCAATGCCTCCTCCTCAACACGTTGTTTGAAGCATTCTGATCAAGCATGAGCCGGTAATTCTCCGCCTAAATCCGCTGTGACTGGGCATCTAAAGTGTCCCGCTCATCAGCCATCCTGGTTTCTTCAGCCGCCAAGTCGTTCTTGGCCTGAGTTATCTGATCTCGCAGCTTTGTGACCTCTGCGTTTTGCTGATCTTGAGTCTCCGGGGTAACTGTTGGTTTCAAAACCGGCGGATCTCGGGTAGGGGGTCCCGATCTATGAGTCTTAGGCTGATGGTAACAGAAAGCAAGGGACACAATGTTTACCCAGGTTCAGGCCCTCTCGGTGCAGGTAAAACCCTACTTCCTGCTTGATTAATATTGACGATATGAGTAGTACAAGAGTAGATCTACCACGAGATCATAGAGGCTAAACCCTAGGAGCTAGCCTATGATGATTATGATTGTAATTGTGATCGGCCTTCTAAGGACCAACCTCTCTGGTTTATATAGACACCAGAGAGGGCTAGGGTTTACATGGAGTCGGTTATAATGAAGGAAACTTAATATCCGGATCGCCAAGCTTGTCTTCCACGCAAATGTCATGCCCAAGATGCGACCCTATCCTAAAGGAACTCGAAGGTCCCACCAAGGATAGAAGCGCATCTTGAAGACGCTTTTGCAAGGTGGATATCATTACATCAACATTACATAATAGTTGGGGGTACATACCAGAGGCATACAATGCCACAGGAATACATCAATACATCATACACAAGATCAACATCCGACTACGGATGAAACACAAACAGAAACTCAAACGACATCCACCCTGCTAGCCCAGGCTGCCGACCTGGAACCTATCCCCTGATCGAAGAAGAAGCAGAAGAAGAACTCCAAAACAAGCAAACATCGCTCTCGCGTCATGACCATCGCAAACCTGTACCTACAACTGTTGTTGTAGTAATCTGTGAGCCACGAGGACTCAGCAATCCCATTACCATGGGTATCAAGACTAGCAAAGCTTAATGGGAAAGGAAGGGGTAAAGTGGTGAGGTTGCAGCAGCGACTAAGCATGTTATGGTGGCTAACATACGCAAATGAGAGAGAGAAGAGAAGCAAAGGAACGGTCGTCAACTAGTAATGAACAAGAGGTGATCCTGAACTCCTACTTACGTCAAAAATAACACAGAAACCGTGTTCACTTCCGGACTCCGCCGAGAAGAGACCATCATGGCTACACACGCGGTTGATGCGTTTTAATTCGGATCTGGTGTCAATTTATCTACAACCGGACATTAACAAATTCCCATCTGCCACATAACCGCGGGCACGGCTCTCGAAAGTTTATACCCTGTAGGGGTGTCCCAACTTAGCCCATGATAAGCTCTCGCGATCAACAAAGGATATTCCTTCTCCCAGGAAGACCCGATCAGTCTCGGAATCCCGGTTTACAAGACATTTCGACAATGGTAAAACAAGACCAGCAAGACCATCCAATGCACCGACATCCCTATAGGAGCTGCACATATCTCGTTCCCAGGGCAACACCGAATAAGCTAAGCTTACAGGTACCGACGTAACCCAAGTTGCCAAGGGATGGTCCCGCACGGTGCTCTAGTTTGGACCAACACTTAGACAAGCATTGGCCCGGGGGGGGCTATAATAAAGATGACATTTGGGTTAATTACTCCCAAGGGATATATAGGTGGTGGTGAGGCAAATGGTAAAACCAAGGTTGGGCCTTGCTGGAGGAGTTTTATTCAAAGCGAACTGTCAGGGGGGTCCCATAAATCACCCGACCGCATAAGGAACACAAAATCCGGGAACATAATACCGGTATGACGGAAACTAGGGCGGCAAGAGTTGAACAAAACACCAGGCATAAGGCCGAGCCTTCCACCCTTTACCAAATATATAGATGCATTAATTAAATAAGAGATATTTTGATATCCCAACATAATCCTGTCCACCATGGAGCAATCTTCAACTTCACCTGCAACTAGCAACGCTATAAGAGGGGTTGAGCAAAGCGGTAACATAGCCAAACAACGGTTTGCTAGGAAGGGTGAAAAGGTTAGAGGCTGACATGGCAATTTGGGAGGCTTGAGCAACAAGAGATAGATAGCACGGCAAAGCGATAGAACGAAGCAACTAGCATAGCAATGATAGTAGTGAGATCCAGGGTCACGGTCATCTTGCCTGAAATCCCGCTAGGAAGAAGAACGAGTCCATGAAGAAGACAAGCGGACGTAGTCGAACGAATCCTCACAACTCCGGAACGAAACCGAAGCTAACGAGAGAAGCAAACCGGAAAGAAGCAAACAACATGGTAAACAACCATCACATAAACATGTCATGATGCACAAGCAAGTATGATGCATGTCCGGTTTAATGAGGCATGGCATGGCAAAGTGCAACAAGCAACACTACAAGTTAAGTGGAGCTTACTATGCAACGAGTTGCATATGACGAAACACCACATCCGAGTTATTTAGTTCGCTCTCGTTTAGGTACACAGCAACGTTAAATGTTGTTAAACATGGCAAGGGGTGTGAAAAAATTAAACTAACTATTTAGGCAAATTTAAATGAGGCTGAAACAACAAACAACACTTCCAGAAAATCCTCATATGCAATTTATGAATTTGCTACTGTTCTGCCCTAAAACATATTTTAAAGTTGTTAAACAGGAAAATAAAGTGGACCATGTTAAACTAGGAATTTTTCCACCCCATTTACATCTAAAGTTTATTTAAAACCAAGCTACGGTTATTTAGTTATGAAATAAATCATTTTAACATGGCATTTGAGCAAAATTTAATCAAACAGCATTTTAAACATTTCAAACATGGATGAAAGTGGCATGTTATGAAACTAGATGAAATTCTAAGCATTTTACATATTTAAAACATTTTAATCCGATGCACGGTTGTGGAGTAATTAAATGCATGAACATGAGGGGGTTTTCTGTAAAATAGCAGTACTCTGGATAATGGACAAAATCACAGAGCCAAAAAAATAGACTCTGGGCTGAAACTGGATACGAAGCCCAACAGAGGGAAAAGGCCGGGGGCTGCTCACCCATGGGCTTCGGCCTGGTTTGGTGGAGGAGGCCGGGCAGGCCAGCTGCTGGGCTGCACGCATCTGACCGATGTGGTCAACGCGACCACGAAGCAGAGGAAGCAAGGGATCGAGGCTGGCGGGTCTCCTTCGCCTGCTCGAAGCAGAGGCGAGGCAATGGCGCCGTTGGCTGGGCCTGACGAAGTGGCGGCTTGGGTCCTGACTCGAACGAACGAGAGTAGGAGGAGGGGGCGCGGTCAACGCTCGACGACGAGCGTTCGCTCGAAGCAGAGGAGGACGCAGGCGGGTGACGGACTTGGCGGGGCGGCCTGGAGGAGCTTGGGTCTCCAGCGAAGGGAGGAGGTCCGGCGAGGCAGGGCATCCATGGCGCAGACGGAGCTCCTCCTATGAAACGACGAGAGAGGGAGGTTACACGGAGAGGCAGGGGTCAACGAGAAGCACCAGGGGAAGAAGGGAAGAGCAACAACGGGACCTGGCTTCGACCGTTGATGGTGGAAAGGCTCACCAGAGCAGACGAGAGAGGCGAGGTGGTCGCGCGGCTACGCGGTGAAGCAAATCGAGGCGCGGGGAACCCGTTCCCATCAGCAAAGAGGGGGACCCGACTGGAGAGCTCGAACGGCGGTGGCGGGGTCACTGTGATCCACGGGAGAGAGACCATGAGAGGGGAAGAAGAAACAAGATGGGAAAAAAGGTAGGAGAGGGAAGGGCGCGGGACAGCAAAGCACTGGCCTGGGCGGCCGTAGTCGACCTCCGGCGAGGCAGGAGACCTGATGGATCTTCCGACGAGCGGCGCGGGGACGAGGTGAGGAGGCGCTCAGGCGCCTGCGCGCTGGATCGAGGGCTCTAGGAGCTCCTCTCCTTTGGTGCTGGACACGCACGGGAGCAGGGAAGGGGAGGCGGCTGCAAGCTGGTTGGGTGGATCGGGCAGGGGATCCCGATGAGGATTTTTGGATCGGGCAAGATCCCGAGGTGGGAGGAGACAAGAGGAGTGGCGGCGGCGGCGGAATGGAAGGATGGGACATTGCTCCCAGAATTTAGGGTTAGAGTCTAGTTTTTATAGAAGGGGATTAGGGCAGGGTTATCTCGTCCCTTCGATCGAAATCGGACGGTCGGGAAAAATATAGGCTAGGGAGTCCAATAAATATAACGAAGATGTTTTATAGATGTTTGAGGATGATCCGGACTCATCGGTCACGATAGCCCGACTCGGGTTCGGAGCAGTTTTTGGGCGCGCGCAAGAGGTGTCTGAGGGAGGTCGACGAAGACAAGGGGGAAAGGGCAACTGCGAACAGCTACGAGTTTTATGAAAATATGCAAATGCAATGCGAATGATGACATGAAATGAAATGCATGACATGAACAAAATGCAAAACAAAAGAAAAAACCCAACCACGAAGGAAATATCATATCACATCTCCGGAAAAGGCAAGAGTTGGAGTTACGAATGTGGAAAGTTGTATCCGGGGCATTACAACACTCCACCACTACGAGAGGATCTCGTCCCGAAATCTAGGATGGCACCGGAGAGAAGCGGAAAAGGAAGAGAAGAGGTAGAACTAAGTTGCTTCTTTAACGAACGAGTGAAACCACGAACCTTGAGAGGTTGAGCAATTTAAAAGAAAGCGTACAACAGAGATGAACGAGAGTGCAAACAATCCGTTAGAAAAGAGGAATGAGGAACATTACGATAACTTGAATGTTGCAAAGACATGAATCAAGAGTTTAATGGACAAGATAGAATTCGAAACCACTCCGATTAAAACAAGATGAGAGAGGAAGAATTCGGGCAGCACTCCGGTTGAACATGGAACGAATAGAACATGAACTTGAGAAGATGGGATGATACTTGATGAAATCAACAACACACTACCTCCGTAACTATTGAAAGAATGGCACAATGGGTAAGAAGGATTTCAGACAACAATCCGGTTGAAAAGAGAGGCAAAACTTGATAAGATGAAAAGAACTTGAAGAGACGACACAACAATTCGGTTAAATGGATAAGCACGAAAAGAACACGATCCTCACAATTCGAGATGATGAGTGAAAAGAGCAACATCACAATGCCTCCGAAAGAAAGAATAGAAGATACGTCATTGGAATAACAGAATAGAGAAGAAAATGCCAACTTCTGCCACAAATGAGTTCGGAAAGCACCCTTCCAAGAAGGTTAAAACGGGGTTGTTGGAAAACCAACAACGAAACGAATAAGCTTGTAGTGGGCTTATGAAAAACATCTCAAAATTATGAGGTAACAACCGGCCACTAACTGTAACAATTGCTTGCTTGAGATCAACGAAGAGATGAAAAACTTCTTCACCGAGATGAGGAGGAGAAAATTTGGATCATAGATAAGCACCACAAATAGCAACATTCCTTAGGGAAGGCTTTAGGTGAAATATGACACAAGATAACTCCAACAACGAGGTTGATGGTTGAAAATATCTCTTGAACAAAGAGAAAATGATGGATTTAAATATCTCATTCTTAACAACTCGCGAATCATGAAACACGAAGTGAAATTGTCAAGAATGACATAAGACCACCTCAAAAGGTAGAAAGAATTGCACTTCGGGATGCATGAAGAAGAATGCTTGAACTCCTCAAAACAAAACATGTCTTGAGCACCATGTTTAATTTTGAGTATAGCTTGGCTAATCTTAACTTCAAGAGAAATCTTGAAGAACAATTGAAGAATGAAAAGAATCCTTGACGAACCACCATGTAGAGCCTCCATGAAGAACTCCAGTAATAAAAGGATGATAAAAAGAAAGGGAAGTTGAAAACACAAGGTGAAGCCTTGCCATGATTTAGATGGAGCTTCGCGATGATATAACCGAGAGAACTTGGAACTCCGAAAAAGAAATGATGAAAAGACTTGGAACTAGAATTTATTCATTAAGAACAAACTCCGAAGGAAGGGATTACTCACTTGGATGAAATAAGAATAAGATTTATTGTATGCTTATCCTTCATCAAATTAAATTGATGACAAGCAATGGATTTTGAATATTACTTATTCTTCTTGAAAAAGATTGAGAAGTGACATATCGCAAGCTTGAGAAGGTCTTCATGAACCACCGGGAGGATTGGGAAGAACGAATGAATTAATATGATTACAAGTGAAAAGGGGTCTTGAACGAACCCCCGTTTGAATTCAAAAATGACTGATGAAAGAGGCTGAATCACCGAGAAGAATTAGAAGAACCAATAAGCTAGAGGGGATTTAGATGCAAAAGAACAAAGAGATCATGAGTAGATTAAAGAACACTTGAACGAAGCACCGGGATAATTGGATAACGGTAGATGAAATGTGAGGACAAAGAATTCTTCTGGAACGATGGCCTCCGGTGAAAAGGAATGGAAAAACAATTCCTGACATACTCTGGATGGTTAAGAAAAGAATATCTGACAAATGGAATAATTTGAGACGATAGCATGAAACTAGAACCACGAATCTTCGGGAGAACGGGCAAGATTTAGAGGAAAAACTCTTCTTCGGTCTTCAAATGACGACGAGAAACACCACCAAAATTACTGAGATACTCCGGGAGAATGAAAAAGAGGAAGGGTTAAGCCAAAAATGAAAAATGATTTGAAATTGATATTGGAAAAGATCTGACTGATGAAATTCATACTTACGTCAAACTTCAAAAGACTTTGGAAATCGCTCCGGATAAATTAGAAGAGTCAGGTAAGATCCTGTGAAAAGACATGTGGGTTAGAGCCCACTCAAAAGAAACATCATTGAAGGATTGCTTGAAATAGAGATTGCACCGGTAGAATTAAATAGCTTGAATGAGATAACAACCTCGAAATAGCTAGAAAGGATTAAGAATAGAAACTTGAATCTTCTGAGATAATCTTAAGCACTCCAGATAAGAATAGACAGAGGTGAACAATTAAGAGGTGCACCGACATGAGAAAGCATTAGAAACGAGGAAAGGAATATGATGAATATCGAAAGCTTGAATTGGATCCACCGGAGAAGAAACAACAATGAAGGATGATGAACTTGAAACTGTTGAGCATCTTCATGGGAAATCACCGGATAAGAACATCGAAAGAAAAGAATGAAGAGACTTCACATGAATAAATGGATACTTGATTAAAATAAATGAGTCCTTGAAGAAAAGGGTGGGAGGGTGGGGAAAAACAAAGACAACTTTGGATGAACGAAAAAAACACCGTTGAGAAAAACTTAGAATTGATCTTGCGGATGGGGAGAATGATGGGATCATCTCGAAGAGAAGCGCACCGGTTGGAAAAGGATTAACATGACAACCTCAATGATCAAAAGGATTAGTATTCACATAGAAATATGAGAACACCGTTTAGGAAAGGTATGGATTCAACATTTGACTTCGAAGCAACTCGAATACCACAAATTAAAAAAAAGGATTTGGCTTGCAGAATAAGCCGGAACAAATACATATGATAGAGATTTACCCAATCCCATATCAGGCATCTGTCGGAAAGATATTCTAGGAGCTACTTGAATTCCCACCTATAAAAATCCCAAAACTTTCTGGTTATGCAATCTGGTGTTGGGGATACAGGGGAAGCAATATATCTCACCCAAACTAACAATCCCTACATCCAGCTGTATCCATCCGTCAACACATAACCAAGAAAACTCTAGAAATCGTGTACCTCAACCTTCGAAAAGCATCCGTTGTACGAGTTATGGCAATACTCCCGAACTCCCCAATACTGGGTGGCGTCGAGGTTATCTCACCAACAACTGCATAAAAGAGATTTTCGATGTCGGCAAAACTTAGGTATTCGAGAACTGCAACGATAAAATTATGACGACAACACCTCGGAGCTCAACTCCCCGGGACACTGCCACAACCCCTAAATGTCAGGAGGCACCAAGAACAATGTTCTCGTCATAAGAATATCGGAACGATTCCAAGATACCCGCGTGATCCTAAAATTTTTTTAGTGAAATCTGAGACGAGGAAAGACAAAACATATACGTCAGGAGTCCTCACTAGAGCGACGAAGGGACTGAGGAGTAAAAAGAATCCTACTCTCCGATATATATATAATCCTAAGACTCAAAATAGTTTTTTTTTCTAGACTCAACAACGGCCAACAAACAAGGGGGCTCCTATGGTCGGTCGAGGCTCTGATACAAACTTGTCACGCCCAAGATGCGACCCTATCCTAAAGGAACTCGAAGGTCCCACCAAGGATAGAAGCGCATCTTGAAGACGCTTTTGCAAGGTGGATATCATTACATCAACATTACATAATAGTTGGGGGTACATACAAGAGGCATACAATGCCACATGAATACATCAATACATCATACACAAGATCAACATCCGACTACGGATGAAACACAAACAGAAACTCAAACGACATCCACCCTGCTAGCCCAGGCTGCCGACCTGGAACCTATCCCCTGATCGAAGAAGAAGCAGAAGAAGAACTCCAAAACAAGCAAACATCGCTCTCGCGTCATGACCATCGCAAACCTGAACCTGTAACTGTTGTTGTAGTAATCTGTGAGCCACGAGGACTCAGCAATCCCATTACCATGGGTATCAAGACTAGCAAAGCTTAATGGGAAAGGAAGGAGTAAAGTGGTGAGGTTGCAGTAGCGACTAAGCATGTTATGGTGGCTAACATACGCAAATGAGAGCGAGAATAGAAGCAAAGGAACGGTCGTCAACTAGTAATGATGAAGAGGTGATCCTGAACTCCTACTTATGTCAAACATAACACAGAAACCGTGTTCACTTCCCGGACTCCGCCGAGAAGAGACCATCACGGCTACACACGCGGTTGATGCGTTTTAATTCGGATCTGGTGTCAAGTTATCTACAACCGGACATTAACAAATTCCCATCTGCCACATAACCGTGGGCACGGCTCTCGAAAGTTTATACCCTGCAGGGGTGTCCCAACTTAGCCCGCGATAAGCTCTCGCGATCAACTAAGGATATTCCTTCTCCCAGGAAGACCCGATCAGTCTCGGAATCCCGGTTTACAAGACATTTCAACAATGGTAAAACAAGACCAGCAAGACCGCCCGATGCGCCGACATCCCGATAGGACCTGCACATATCTCGTTCTCAGGGCAACACCGGATAAGCTAAGCGTACAGGTACCGACGTAACCCAAGTTGCCAAGGGATGGTCCCGCACGGTGCTCTAGTTTGGACCAACACTTAGACAAGCATTGGCCCGGGGGGGCTATAATAAAGATGACCCTTGGGTTAATTACTCCCAAGGGAAATATAGGTGGTGGTGAGGCAAATGGTAAAACCAAGGTTGGGCCTTGCTGGAGGAATTTTAGTCAAAGCGAACTGTCAGGGGGGTCCCATAAATCACCCGACCGCGTACGGAACGCAAAATCTGGGAACATAATACCGGTATGACGGAAACTAGGGCGGCAAGAGTGGAACAAAACACCAGGCATAAGGCCGAGCCTTCCACCCTTTACCAAATATATAGATGCATTAATTAAATAAGAGATATTGTGATATCCCAACATAATCCTGTCCACCATGGAGCAATCTTCAACTTCACCTGCAACTAGCAACGCTATAAGAGGGGCTGAGCAAAGAGGTAACATAGCCAAACAACGGTTTGCTAGGAAGGGTGAAAAGGTTAGTGGCTGACATGGCAATTTGGGAGGCTTGAGCAACAAGAGATAGATAGCACGACAAAGCGATAGAACGAAGCAACTAGCATAGCAATGATAGTAGTGAGATCCAGGGTGACGGTCATCTTGCCTGAAATCCTGCTAGGAAGAAGAACGAGTCCATGAAGAAGATAAGCGGACGTAGTCGAACGAATCCTCACAACTCCGGAACGAAACCGAAGCTAACGAGAGAAGCAAACCGGAAAGAAGCAAACAACATGGTAAACAACCATCACATAAACATGGCATGATGCACAAGCAAGTATGATGCATGTCCGGTTTAATGAGGCATGGCATGGCAAAGTGCAATAAACAACACTACAAGTTAAGTGGAGCTTAATATGCAACGAGTTGCATATGACGAAACACCACATCCGAGTTATTTAGTTCGCTCTCGTTTAGGTACACAGCAACGTTAAATGTTGTTAAACATGGCAAGGGGTGTGACAAAAGTAAACTAACTATTTAGGCAAGTTTAAATGAGGCCGAAACAACAAACAACATTTCCGGAAAAACCTCATATGCAATTTATGAATTTGCTACTGTTCTGCCCTAAAACATATTTTAAAGTTGTTAAACAGGAAAATAAAGTGGACCATGTTAAACTAGGCATTTTTCCACCCCATTTACATATAAAGTTTATTTAAAACCGAGCTACGGTTATTTAGTTATGAAATAAATCATTTTAACATGGCATTTGAGCAAAATTTAATCAAACAGCATTTTAAACATTTCAAACATGGATGAAAGTGGCATGTTATGAAACTAGATGAAATTCTAAGCATTTTACATATTTAGAACATTTTAATCCGATGCACGGTTGTGGAGTAATTAAATGCATGAACATGAGGGGGTTTTCTGTAAAACAGCAGTACTCTGGATAATGGACAAAATCGCAGAGCCAAAACAAATAGACTCTGGGCTGAAACTGGACACGAAGCCCAATAGAGGGAAAAGGCCGGTGGCCGCTCACCCATGGGCTTTGGCCCGGTTTGGTGGAGAAGGCCGGGCAGGCCAGCTGCTGGGCTGCACGCATCTGACCGATGCGGTCAACGCGACCATGAAGCAGAGGAAGCAGGGGATCGAGGCTGGCGGGTCTCCTTCGCCTGCTCGAAGCAGAGGCAAGGCCACGGCGCCGCTGGCTGGGCCTGATGAAGTGGTGGCTTGGGTCCTGACTCGAACGAATGAGAGTAGGAGGAGGGGGCGCGGTCAACGCTCGACGACGAGCGTTCGCTCGAAGCAGAGGAGGACGCAGGCGAGCGACGGACTTGGCGGGGCGGCCTGGAGGAGCTTGGGTCTTCGTCGAAGGGAGGAGGTCCGGCGAGGCAGGGCATCCATGGCACAGACGGAGCTCCTCGTGTGAAACGACGAGAGAGGGAGGTTACACGGAGAGGCAGGGGTCAACGAGAAGCACCAGGGGAAGAAGGGAAGAGCAGCAACGGGACCTAGCTTCGACCGTCGATGGTGGAAAGGCTCACCAGAGCAGACGAGAGAGGCGAGGTGGTCGCGTGGCTACGCGCTGAAGCAAATCGGGGCGCGGGGAATCCGTTCCCATCAGCAGAGAGGGAGACCCGACTGGAGAGCTCGAACGGCGGCGGCGGGGCCCTGTGATCCACGGGAGAGAGACCATGAGATGGGAAGAAGAAACGAGATGGGAAAAAAGGAAGGAGAGGGAAGGGCGCGGGACGGCGGAGCACTGGCCTGGGCGGCCGTAGTCGACCTCCGGCGAGGCAGGACACCTGCTGGATCTTCCGACGAGCGGCGCGGGGACGAGGTGAGGAGGCGCTCAGGCGCCTGCGCACTGGATCGAGGGCTCGAGGAGCACCTCTCCTTTGGTGCTGGACATGCATGAGAGCAGGGAAGGGGAGGCAGCTGCGAGCTGGTTGGGTGGATCGGGCAGGGGATCCCGATGAGGATTTTTGGATCGGGCAAGATCCCGAGGTGGGAGGAGACAAGAGGAGTGGCGGCGGCGGCGGAATGGAAGGATGGGACATTGCTCCCAAAATTTAGGGTTAGAGTCTAGTTTTTATAGAAGGGGATTAGGGCAGGGTTATCTCGTCCCTCCGATCGAGATCGGACGGTCAGGAAAAAAATAGGCTAGGGAGTCCAATAAATAAAACGAAGATGTTTTATAGATGTTTGAGGGTGATCCGGACTCATCGGTCACGATAGCCCGACTCGGGTTCGGAGCAGTTTTCGGGCGCGCGCAAGAGGTGTCTGAGGGAGGTCGACGAAGACAAGGGGGGAAAGGGAAACTGCGAACGGCTACGAGTTTTATGAAAATATGCAAATGCAATGCGAATGATGACATGAAATGAAATGCATGACATGAAAAAATGCAAAAGAAAAGAAAAAAACCCAACCACGAAGGAAATATCATATCGCATCTCCGGAAAAGGCAAGAGTTGGAGTTACGAATGTGGAAAGTTGTATCCGGGGCGTTACAGCAAAGGAGAGTCCCATCCGGACACGAGACGGAGTCTTAGGTCTTGTATCTTCACGCTCCAATAGTCCGGACGATGTAGATAGTCCGGCTGTCCGGATACCCCCTAATTCAGGACCCCCTCAGTAGCCCGGCTTCAATGACGATGAGTCCGGCGCGCAGTCTTGTCTTCGGCATTGCAAGGCGGGTTCCATCTCCGAATACTCCAAAGTAATTATCGAACACGTAGAACGTGTCCGGATATGCAAAATGATCTTCATAGACCACCGTAGAGAAAATGATATTTCACAAATGTAATCTGTTGGCAACGTGACATGTCATTACGGTCGGGTCATTATTCGAACCGTTTTCCCACAACCAGCCATAGTGCAAATCGCGAGGCGGTTTCTTTTGTATGTTTTGCCATAGCAGAGATCGTGTCCCCTTATCGTGGGATTCTCATCAATACGTGTATGGATAATCCAACCGCACCGCTAATCGCGGCGAGTGGGGAGCGAGCGGGTTCCACCAGGCAAGTCGGGAGGCGCAAAAAGCTTTTACCGTCTCTATAATGAGATAAGGTCTCTTCCTCTTTACCCACGCCTTCTCCTTCCGCTTGCCCATTCCCCTCTGTTTGAGCCCTAACGCCTAGGCATTCTTCTTTTCCATCGAAGAAAGGTTTTCCAAAGATGTCTGGATCCGGAGCAGGGGGCAGATGGATGGCCTCTACCGTCCAGGAGAAGGATATCAAGAGGCTCCGGGAGGCCGGATATCTGGCGAAGAAGATCGGCCACTATCTCCCACCGACGGGACAGGTCGTCCCTACTCTGGAGCCTCACGTGATAGTCGTGTTCCTTCCCCATTTTGTCCGTGGGCTCGGGTTTCCCCTTCATCCATTTGTCCGTGGAATCATGTATTACTATGGGATTGATTTTCATGATCTTTCCCCAAATTCTTTCCTCAATAATATCTCGATGTTCATCGTCGTGCCCAAGGTGGTGAGTGGCGAGCACGCCGAGTGCAGTGGCGCCATGGTGAGCAAGATTCCCAAGGTCGTTTGGCCGATGGGTGCTTTCAACGACTCCATCAAGGAGTGGCAGCAACCGTGTTTCTATATCACCGAACCGCGCGGCAAAAAGTGGGCTGCAGCTCCTGAGTTCAGATCCGGAGCCCCACTGCGGCTCACGTCCTTGCCCAAGAAGGTCCCAAACTAGTCCTCGTCCGATGAGCTGTCGCTGCTCCAGACGCGCGTTCAGAGTGTGGTCGACAAGGACGTCAAGCTCGTCGACATAGTCCAGGTGATGTTAGTTCGCCTGGTTCTCCCTTGCCTGCATCGAGCCTGTAATTTGTGGGATTACGACCCAACCGAGCACCAAACCCTTCGGGAGCTCTGCGATTCCTCCCACAAGGATATCTGGAAGGTGCGCTTTAGGTCCGACAAATCATGGACGGGCTCCGCCGAGGACCGTGGGTATCAATTATCCCATTCTGCAAGCCCAGTAAGGTATAGCCACGCTCTGTCCATCCATGCTACAGTTGGCATGTCTTGAGGAAGACATTTTTATCGTGCTTCATCATGACCCCAGGGATGGATAAAGAAGGTGGAGCGAATAGATTGTCCGGCACCACTTCCGGAGGATTCGGGCGGACCTCTTCTGACGAAGATGGTGGTCCCCGCGCCTTACGAGGCGCCAAAGAAAGAGGCCTCCAAGAAGGTCAAAAAGACCCAGAGTGGCATCCGTTGCCGCGGGGCTTCGGATGCAAAATCCGAAGACTCCAGCGACGCTCATTCTTCCGAAGACAAAGAGGAGGAAGCAGAGGAGGACGAGCCTCACTCTGGAGGTGGGAAGAAAAGGACGGCCTCCTCATCCCTGGAGGCCGAATCGCCCAAGAGGGGGAAAGGTTCCCTCCCAGAGGCATCCACCACGGCTGCCGATAGCAGCCCGGAGTGGGACCCAGGGCCCAGCCCCTGGAAAAGTCGTAACTATATGAAATCCGGACATGCATATGCGTCCGGGGTTGTTTGGTTATAGTAGTTTTAACTGTCGCCATATTTCGTATAGCCTGGGGAGGTATCGCGCCGGACAGTCCTCGTTGGAGGATTCACTGAGCTCAGACGCCTTGGCGAGCGAGACGCCTCCAAAGGCCCCTTCCTCAAAGTCCAGGTGCGACACTAAGGTGTCGTCTCAACGGGACCCGGACCAGGGGGTATATCTCTAGAGCTGGACACACGGGAGCGTGTCGACGGCGGGGGCGATCTCGGGTTCGGACCACAGCCGGACACGGTCCTGGAGACTTTTAAGGCTCCAGGATCGGGCGAGCAGCCACCTTTGATGGGGGGAAGCTTGCCTACTCCGCTAGCAACCTTTGTCCAAGCAGAGCTGCCGGGCGGCCTATTGATAGCGTTAAGGAGCGCGTCTATCGTCGATGAACATCGAACCCTCATGGGTGCGGTGATTGAAAAGATTCAGTCCCCCGAGAGCGGGCTGAATGAGTCCTGCATTGGCCTTATAAAGGCCTTTGAGTAAGAAACCTTTGAGGAATTGTCATAATATGAGTAGTAGCCCCTGATGCACTGTCCGGCGAAAGAGAGAGAGCTGTGCAAGGGATCAAACCCCCTGCTTTGCAGGAGCATTTGTTAATGACGTATACCCCTTTATGTAAAAACAGGCGTCTGCACAGAAGACGGCCGCTCATAATGCGGAAGTGTCCGAACTGAAGCAGAGCCTTGAACGGGCCGAGGAGGAACTTGGCCGTGTGAAGAAGCAATTGGAGGACAAGCAAGGTATGTTGAAACATTGTCTTGAATTTGCCACGAATGAGTAATGGTGCCTAGTGAAAAGTATTTGTATGGTATGCTCTAGGAGCTAGTGCCGAATATGAGGCACTAAAGAAAGTTGTGGATGATGCCAACAAGAAGGCTGCCGCTAAACAGGCGCTTCATGAGAAACACGAGGCCAGGGTCATCGCAGCTGAACGAGAGCTCCAGGAGGCTGTGAAGAAAAGCGAGGGCTTGGAGCAGAGTCTAGTAGGGAAAGAATCCGAACTCGCCCAAGCTCTCGAAGTCGTGGAAGATGCTCGGGAAGAAGACCGAGGTGCTGTGCGGGGCATTCAGGAGGCCCGAAAGGTTGCGGCTGGTAATGCCTTTTGTATTCATGGCCATTTTTGCATGATAGTGGGAAGAACTCTAAGTGACAAGCTTAATTCTTGTTTCTCCAGGGGCGTTTGCGGATCTGCCTCGCAACATATCAGATGCCGCCCAATTCTACCGGACCGAGGAGAAGAAGTCTGAGGAGAAGCAGCTGGTCGAACTACACCAGGCGGCCGAACTAGCCATGAAGGACTTGGTTGTCCGGCTGTGGCCCGTGGAGCCAATTCCAAGCAACTACTTTGGACTCGTGAAGCGGATTGTGGGCGCCTGTCCTCGGCTTGATGTTGTTAAGCGATCGGTCTGTATAGAGGGTGCGTGCATGGCGTTTCCCTGTGCAAAAGTGCATTGGGGGAAGCTTGAAGCGGAAAAGCTGATGACTGAGGGGCCGCCAGAGGGTAAGGAGCACCGCAAGCCCGAGCTGTACTATGAAGGTGTACTGAAGGGAGCCCGCCTTGTGGCGGATAAGTGTACCAAAGACATTATATTTCCCTGAGGGCATTCATGCCATTCTTTGTAAAATGGGATAATGGCACTTTTAATATTTATTGCCTGTTTTGTTGGAATATTTGTTCTTCCTGTGCGGCTGTTTAGTGTATATAAATCCTGAGAGTTGGCCAGTCGTCGGCTTCTGCCCCCACGAAAGAAATACAGGGGTGTTCGGGACATACCTGAACACTCTTTATTCCATGGCTGGGTCCTTTTAAGGAGGTGTTCCTCACCACGAACCAGTCAATCGGCCTGTAGGGCTTTACCACTCTCACTTAGCCATAGGAATTCGAGTATGGTCGGCGCAGCCCCTAGTGTTCGGAAGGCCGAATTAGGGGATCTATTGGTGCCTGATCGGAAGACCGATCCGTCGCACTCTGCATTTATAATGGCATTATGTGGAATAAATCTTTAAGGATTTTACAACCTCTCGAACAGATGACCAGCTCTCGCATGACAGTCAGTTTTCGACTCTCTCAATTGAGGTGCTCGTCCGGTAGAACCGCGACACAATCGCAGTAGTTCTCCCAGCGCTACCTTAGTCGATGGGACGGAACGTAAGGTACCAAAACATGGGAGCCGGGCAAACCCAACCAATGACCCAAGACATGATTCGGAGCTGATGCATATAGTGCTATAAGTTCGGGGTGCCGAGCGACCGAAAAGGTGGTCGAACTTTATTGCCGTTCTGTGAAGCCCCTGGCATAGTCGGGTGTGACACGAGGCGTCGATGAGAAACGACGGTCGGTAAGTGTTATTTAAGTCTACTCATTGTAGTAGGATGATATGTCTATGCATATGAGTACGATTTATGACTGTAAAAAGAGGTGTTTTTGGCGGAACCTGTGATGGCCGGACTGGGGGGGGGGGCTGTGAGTGGATCTAGAGTGAATCCGGGCTGCGTTCTTTGTGGGGGTTCAGATGCATGTTCCTGCCCTTTTGTGTCCGGGCCAATTCCACATCGCCAGTCCTATTCTGCGTCAAAGTTAGTTTGTAAAGGCAAATACCTGGAGGCAACTGAACGTCCTCTTGTGGTTGATCCGAGTGTTCCTGATCGGACCCTGGTTAACCCCGCCGTTATACCGTGAAGGCATGCACGACTCGCTGCTCCGGCGGCTGTATGATTTTCGCTTTAAGGGCGGTGTTCGGGCTTGCCCATAGGTGTGATTATATCACACGGTGTTGGCCTAATGGTTTACCACGTGGATTCTAGTCGGCGTGGTTCATCCCGTTAGCATATGGTAAATTACCATATGAGGGAAAGGTGTCAAAGAATTATTCTTTGGCGTGCCTTTTTTTTGGTGATCCTAAGACAACCGTTAGAGTGGTAGGCCAATAAAACTTGGCCTTTGCACCTGGCATCTTTTAGAAGATGTTATTTGTGGTTTCACACCCGCGGGGGCTTTATGTGTTATGGAGCCCTCGGACTACTAGGACTAGAGGTACTCACGAAGGGGTCCGTCGATAAGCTTAGCCCCCGAAGGAAGTGAGACGCGAACACCACGCTTTCACCAGGCTTGGGAGTGGGAATAACCTGCCCTTGGGTAGGCAGCCTATGCAAAATTTTGCCGGTTAAATACCTAGCATCTCTTAACTTTAGCACGTCTTCTTCCGTAACGGAGGAAGGCATCCACTGGCTTGCAGGTCGGAGCCGGACATCATCGAAGGTCCGAAGCGCCTGAATCTGGAGCTTTGGGTGTTGGAACTCGAGGCGAGGGGCGGATTGGATTGAGATTTAAAGAAGGGAGTGGAGGCTTCGTCGCTTTATAAAGAGGTTGAATACCAAGAGCCTCCCCCGTGACCGTTCGGGACTCACCTTCGATAGAGGAGACATGCCAACGGGCACGGTTGGGTTACCCACGCCCGTATTGATGATAATCCCGGAATAAGGGGACACGATCTCTGCTTTGACCAGACGTGCCAAGTAAACCGCCTCGCTAAACGCGCTGACGTGGAACAGTAAAAACGATTCGAATAAAGGCTTGGCCGTGGTGTGATGTCATGCCACGGAATACGTCAGCAGATTGAGTTTGTGTAAATATTATTCTCTCTACAGTGGTATGTGGACCTTATTTTGTAGAGCCGGATACTGTCCTTGTGTTCAAAATCTTCTATGAATATATTCAGAGGAGGAACCCGCCTTGCAATGCCGAAGACAATATGCACGCCGGACTCATCGTCATTGAAGCCTGGTTCAGGGGCTACTGAGGGAGTCCCGGACTAGGTGGTGTCCGGGTAGCCGAACTATCATCTTCGGCCGGACTCCTGGACTATGAAGATACAAGATTGAAGACTTCGTCCCATGTCGGGATGAGACTTTCCTTGGCGTGGAAGGCAAGCTTGGCGATACGGATATGTAGATCTCCTTCCATTGTAACCGACTCTGTTTAACCCTAACCCTCTTCGGTGCCTATATAAACCGGAGGGTTTTAGTCCGTAGGACGAACAACAATCATACCATAGGCTAGCTTCTAGGGTTTAGCCTCTCTGATCTCGTGGTAGATCTACTCTTGTACTACCCATATCATCGATATCAATCAAGCAGGAGTAGGGTTTTACCTCCATCGAGAGGGCCCGAACCTGGGTAAATACATCGTATCCCTTGTCTCCTGTTACCATCCGCCTAGATGCACAGTTCGGGACCCCCTACCCGAGATCCGCCGGTTTTGACACCGACATTGGTGCTTTCATTGAGAGTTCCTCTGTGTCGTCATCTTTAGGCCCGATGGCTCCTTCGATCATCAACAACGATGCGGTCCAGGGTAAGACTTTTCTCCCCGGACAGATATTCGTATTCGGCGGCTTTGCACTCCGGGCCAATTCGCTTGGCCATCTGGAGCAGATTGAAAGCTACGCCCCTGCCCATCAGGTCAGATTTGGAAGTTTAAACTACCCTGCGGACGCCCACGGAGATTTGATCTTCGATGGGTTCGAGCCACAGCCATGCGTGCCGCACTGTCACGATGGGTTGTGCTGCCGGACAGTGCCCTGGAGGCCGCACAAGTGTCCGCTCCGACCCTAGCTCAGAGCCGACTGCACCGATCGAGGATGGGTGGCTGGACACCTCCTCGGGGGCTGCTATCTCTACGGCGATTGAGCCGAACACCAACCTTGTCCTTTGCGAAGCTCATGACTCTAAGGTGCCAGACTCCTCTCCGGACTCCGAACCTTCCGTGCCCCTACCAATAGAATCCGATTGGGCGCCGATCATGTAGTTCACTGCTGCGGACATCTTTCAGCACTCGCCCTTTGGCGACATCCTAAATTCACTAAAATCTTTCTCTCTATCAGGAGAGTCCTGGCCGGACTATGGTCAGGAAGGGTGGGATGCGGACAACGAAGAAATTCGAAGCCCACCCACCACCCACTTCGTAGCCACTGTCGAAAGTTTAAACGACGTGCTTGACTTTGATTCCAAAGACATCGACAGTATGGACGACGATGTAGAAGACAAACATGAACTAGCACCTATAGGGCACTGGAAAGCCACCTCATCTCACGATGTATATATGGTGGACACACCTAAAGGAAGCGACGACGAGGAATAACGGGACTCCACGAGGGATCATTCCCTCGAAAAGCAGTCAAAACGGCGACGTAAGCGCCGCTCAAAATCCCGCCTCGACACAGAACGCAGCCATATAGACCCAGCCATAGAGCAGGGCGAACCGGTGGACAACGGACATGCTATTTGAGCAACCGTCCGAACAGGACAATCCTGATAAACAACCCTACCCCGGCGAAGATAACAGTCTGGACGATCTCACGCCGGACAAGTTACCGGAGCAGAAGAACCTCCACAAAAGGCTCATCGCCACTGCACATAGCCTGAAGAAGCAGAAGCGGAAGCTCAAAACAGCAGAAGATGCGCTCAGAATCAGATGGAGCAAAGTACTCAGCACCGCAGACAAATACGGCGACAGTCGCCGAACAAAGGGTTACCCGAAGCGAAAACTACTGCCAGAATTTGATGAGGAGGCCGTGGAGCCACCACAATCAAAGAACAAAGAGACCACCCGGTCGGATAGACGACCCCATGGCAAACATAGAGCGGCAAACGGCGCCGCACACAAGCCGGCACGCGATCCGCACACGGATTCGCATCAAAAAGATGGCCCAATTAGATCCATCTACTGGCCAAGAAAGCAAGCTCTAGTAAGCAATGCAACATGTCAAGTATTCGAATATTACGGTACACCTAAATATAGGGGTGCCGCACATCCCCTATGTTTCACCGATGAGGTTCTGGATCATGAATTTGTAGCGGGATTCAAGCCCGTAAATGTAGAGGCATATGACGAAACAAAAGACCCTGGAGTCTGGATTGAGGATTACATCCTCCACATACACATGGCCAGAGGAGATGACCTCCACGCCATAAAATACTTACCCCTCAAGCTCAAAGGGCCAGCCCGGCATTGGCTCAAAAGCCTCCCCGAAAACACCATTGGAGGTTGGGAGGAGCTCGAGGATGCTTTTCGGGCAAATTTTCAAGGGACCTATGTCCGACCTCTGGATGCAGACGATTTAAGTCACATAACTCAACAACCTAGAGAGTCAGCCCGAAAATTCTGGAACAGATTCCTTACTAAAAAGAACCAAATAGTCGACTGTCCGGACGCCGAAGCTTTAGCAACTTTCAAACACAACGCATGAGATGAATGGCTCGCCATACACCTCGGCCAAGAAAAGCCAAGAACAATGGCCGCATTAACAAGCCTCATGACCCACTTTTGCGCGGGATAGGATAGCTGGCTGTCAAGATGCAGTACCAGCGACCCAAGTACATCCGAAGTCAGGGATGGAAACGGGAAACCGCGACGCATCAAGGACCAGCGCTGGACCAAGGGCAACAGCCCGAAGAGCACGATAGTCAACGCCGGATTAAAAAGCTCACGGCAAAATCGTAAAAAACTGCCCCCTAAGGATAGCAGGGACGAGCTATCTAACTTAAACAAAATCTTGGACAAGGTATGCCAAATCCAGAGTACCCTCGGGAAGCCTGCAAATCATACCCACAGAGATTGTTGGGTCTTCAAGAAGTCCGGCAAACTCAACGCCGAACACAAGGGGCTCGACACACCAAGCGAGGACGATGACGAACCCCACAAGCAGAGCACCGGAAAACAAAAGAATTTCCCACAAGAAGTCAAAACAGTAAACTCACTTTACGCGACAAAAGGGAAAAACAGAACGACGCCCATAGAGACACGCGCCATACGGCCTATCCCAGAGGAGTCCCGTCACTGGTTGTCAAAACCAATCACCTTCGACCATCAGGATTACTCTAGAAGTATCCGGAATGCAGGATGGACTGCCTTGATATTAGATCCAATAATCGACGGACTCCAATTTACACAAGTCCTAATGGACGGCGGCAATGATCTAAACCTGCTATATCAGGACACAATCCGTAGAATGGGGATAGACCCAACCAAAATTCGCCATAGAAACACTTCCTTTCAAGGGGTAATGCCAGGCCGATATGCCCATTGTATGGGCTCTCTATTGCTAGAAGTTGTGTTCGGCTCACCCGACAACTTCCGCCGCGAAAAGTGAACCTTCCACCTCGCCCCATTTACAAGTAGCTATCAAGCACTATTGGGGCGCGAAGCTTTTGCCCGCTTTAGCGCAATACCGCATTATGCATCCCTCACACTTAAAAATCCCGGTCCACAAGGCATCATCTACTTAAAGGGAAATATCGAGTGTTCCTCGAGCGCAGAAGATTGTGTGACTGCCTCGACAGCCACACACTAAACCGGCTTCACTAATTCAAGAACCCAAACAGGTCGTTCAGACCCCGGACACGGCTAGACGAGTCCGGCATAAACATACAGGGGCTTACTACCAGCATCACACCCTCGCACTAGGGGCTCCGCGCATATACAACAAGACACAATGAAGCTCAATTTTATTTATTTTTTGAAACGTACTTTGTTTATTTTAATATAATGTACATCTTCGCACGATCTTTTTCAACTAAGTTCCTCTCTTTTACAGATGAACACCGTGCGACACCCATCCAGGATACGGCACAACAGAGACACAGGCACAGACGTGCAGTAGGGACCCGTTGCAAGGATTCTTTTTAGATTAAGGCCCTGCGTAAACCTTTTTACTGTCTCTTATTGATACACATCCCCTGGTTTGTTACTATAACCAAGGAGGAGGCTGGCCTTTTGGCATAGGCCACGTCAGAGTTTTGCGCGTACCTAGACACCAGGGGCTTATTACCAAGGGCGGTGTTCAGCCCGTTTTCATAAAGACCGAATACCTTAGGGAGTGTTCGGCATCTCGAGTTAGGCCTTATATGCATCAGCTCCGAATCATGTCTTTGGTCAAATGTTGGGTTTGCCCGGCTCCTGTGTTTTGCTGCCTTACGTTCCGCTCTATCGACTAATGCAGCACCAGGAGAACTACTGCGATTGTGCCCCGGTTCGGCCAGGCGAGCACCTCAGTAGAGAAAGCCGAAAACTGACTATCATGATACAGTGTGAGACTGGTCAACCACTCGATGACCCGCTGAAATCTGCCTGTTGCCCCTTGATCATCCTCGGCTCCACTTTGAAGGTCTTGAGCCACAATCCGAAGTGAGGGGTAATGCGGAGGAAGGCTTCGCACACGACGATGAACGATGAGATGTGGAGGCTGGACTCCGGATCCAAGTCGTGAAATTCCAACCCATAGTAAAACATGAGCCCCCTCACGAAGGGGTCCGTCGATAAGCTTAGCCCCCGAAGGAAGTGAGATGCGAACACCACGCTTTCACCAGGCTTGGGAGTGGGAATAACCTGCCCTTGGACAGGCAGCCTATGCAAAATTTCGCCGGTTAAATACCTGACATCTCTTAACTTTAGCACATCTTCTTCCGTAACGGAGAAAGGCATCTACCGGCCTTGCAGGTCGGAGCCGGACATCATCGAAGGTCCGAAGCGCCTGAATCTAGAGCTTTGGGTGTTGGAACTCGAGGCAAGGGGCAGATTCAATTGAGATTTAAAGAAGGGAGTGGAGGCTTGGTCTCTTTATAAAGAGGTTGAATACCAAGAGCCTCCCCCGTGACTGTTCGGGACTCGCCTTCGATAGAGGAGACATGCCAATGGGCACGGTTGGGTTACCCACGCCCGTATTGATGAGAATCCTGGAATAAGGGGACACGATCTCTGCTTTGACAAGACGTGCCAAGGAAACCGCCTCACTAAACGCGCTGAGGTGGAACAGTAAAAACGATTCGAATAAAGGCTTGGCCGTGGTGTGATGTCACGCCACGGAATACGTCAGCAGATTGATTTTGTGTAAATATTATTCTCTCTACGGTGGTATGTGCAACTTATTTTGCCGAGCCGGATACTGTCCTTGTGTTCAAAATCTTCTATGAAGTATTCAGAGGAGGAACCCGCCTTGCAATGCCGAAGACAATATGCGCGTCGGACTCGTTGTCATTGATGTCTGGTTCAGGGGCTACTGAGGGAGTCCCGGACTAGGGGGTGTCCGGGTAGCTGAACTATCATCTTCGGCCGGACTCCTGGACTATGAAGATACAAGATTGAAGACTTCGTCCCGTGTCCGGATGGGACTTTCCTTGGCATGGAAGGCAAGCTTGGCGATACGGATATGTAGATCTCCTACCATTGTAACCGACTCTATGTAACCCTAACCCTCTTCGGTGCCTATATAAACCGGAGGGTTTTAGTCTGTAGGACGAACAACAATCATACCATAGGCTAGCTTCTAGGGTTTAGCCTATCTGATCTCGTAGTAGATCTACTCTTGTACTACCCATATCATCAATATCAATCAAGCAGGAGTAGGGTTTTACCTCCATCAAGAGGGCCCGAACCTGGGTAAAAACATCGTGTCCCTTGTCTCCTGTTACCATCCGCCTAGACGCACAGTTCGGGACCCCCTACCCGAGATCTGCCGGTTTTGACAGCGACAAGCCTCTTGACAGAGAGAGAGACTTCAATGAGTTCAGCATGTCGCCAAAGGGCGAGTGCTGGAAGATATCCGCAGTGGTAAACTCCATTGCCGGAGCCCAACCAGGCTCGACGGGCTCGGGAGCGTGCGGACTAGAACCTACAACCGGATACGAGTCCGGGGGTTCGAAGTCACAGGCTTCCTTAGAAGTGAGGCATGTGTTCGGCACTACCGCTGATGAGTGTGCGGCCTGCGGGGCGGGGTCCATCCACCCGTCCTTGGGCCATGTAGTCTGCTCCGGATTCAGGTCCGGGACTACTGCAGGGGTGACATCTCGAGCATTGTCCGACAGCAGGTCTAAGTCGTGCTCATCGTGACCGTCCGACGCTCCTGGAACAGGCCCGAATCGGTTAAAGATCAAGTCTCCGCAGTTATCAGCCGTGTAGTTCAGGTTTCCAAACCTGATCTGGTGGCCAGGGGCGTAGCTGTCGATCTGCTCCAGATGGCCAAGCAAATTGGCCAGCAGTGCGAAGCCGCCGAACACGAAGATCTGTCCGGGGAGAAACGTCTCACCCTGGACCGTGTTGTTGACGATGATTGAAGGAGCCATCGAGCCTTGCAGCGACGACACAGAGGAACTCTCAAAGAAAGCACTAATGTTGGTGTCAAAACCGGCAGATCTCTGGTAGGGGGTCCCGATCTGTGCATCTTAGGCTGATGGTAAGAGGAAGCAAGGGACACAATGTTTACCCAGGTTCGGGCCCTCTCGATGGAGGTAAAACCCTACTTCCTGCTTGATTAATATTGACAATATGAGTAGTACAAGAGTAGATCTACCACGAGATCGTAGAGGCTAAACCCTAGGAGCTAGCCTATAATGACTATGATTGTAATTGTGATCGGCCTTCTAAGAACCAACCTCTCCGGTTTATATAGACACCGAAGAGGGCTAGGGTTTACATGGAGTCGGTTACAAGGAAGGAAACTTAATATCCGTATCGCCAAGCTTGTCTTCCACGCAAAGGAGAGTCCCATCTGGACACGGGACGGAGTCTTGAGTCTTCTATCTTCAAGCTCCAATAGTCCGGACGATGTAGATAGTCCGGCTGTCCGAATACCCCCTAATCCAGGACTCCCTCAGTCATCTCTGTGGTCAACAGTGTCGTCCAGGCGTCCAATAAACCAGACGGAACCTGAGCCGGCCGACGCGCGGGGCCTCCTACCCTGGCTGCCGATCCGGAAATCATTGCTGCTACAATTGCAACGTGGGTTGTGTACCGGCCATGAAGATCGCAACCTGGTTCAGCAGTTCAAAGGGGTCCGGAATACTGTCGCCATTGGAACAGCCCCCAAACTAGCCATCTTGAATTTGGTATAGTGACTCGGTCTCACCGGTGGATGATTTGCCATCAGAATAAACGACCGTCTCACCATTGAACACTGGTTCTGAATCCGCCCCATGGATGAATCCTACGAGCGCATGCTTCATGGCAAGCTGAATCCGGGCAGGGCTTGCACGCTGAGCCGTCTCGACGAGGTCGGTGCAGATGTCCGGCTCAGGGCCCGGTTCACCAATCTTGTCGATGAAGACGTGAATTCCTCCAAATGTGACCCAGTACCCGTACTCGATTGAGCCGGCATCAGGGCCCCAGCCCGCGTCGTTGATGTAGAGCTTGCCGCGACGGCTCTTGGTCATCCGGCCAACCGCGTATCCCTTGAGTCCTTCAAAGTTGCCCTTCAAGAAGTCGAAACCATCGTGCGATAGCCCCACGGTGGGCACCAACTGTCGTGGAATTATCACTTCAGATGTCCTAGTGAGACGACTTGGAGCCATCGCAACGAGATTAGCTTAAAGGGGTTAAACCGGACAAAGGACATGGGGAGTTTATACTGGTTCGGCCCCTTGCAGTGAAGGTAAAAGCCTACGATCCAGTTTTGGTGGAATTAATGGGGTCTTGATGAGCAGGGAGCGAATACGCTTTACCTATCTCTCGAGTTGTTGTTTCTTGTCCCTGAACAGCCGCCAGGTCGTTCCTTTATATACACAGGTTGATGCCCGGCGGTTTACAGAATCCCGAGGCTGACTCATACATGTTTCCGACTCGGTTTCTACCTTTTCGTACCTTATAGCACAAGTTACATATCTCCTGGCGGTTTATGTCTATGGGCCCTAATCCGCCCTTTGGGCTCTGGGCCTCTAAGTCTTCGTAGTAAACCACCATACTCCTTCATGGGCTTCAATACAGATGATTACTTGTGAACATAACCCAGCCCCTCCTGGGCGGTTTATACTCAGTTGTTATATCCCCAACACCTCCCTTAGGGTCTTCTCCCCGAGGGTCATCTTTATTTTAACCCCTCAGGGCCAGTGCTTCTCTAAATGTTGGTCTGAACCGAGCAGCCTGCGGGGCCTCCTCGGAAAAACTGGAGGGCTGGTTTTACTCGTAGCTTGACTCATCTGTGGTGGCTTGAGAACGAGATACGTGCGGCTCCTATCAGCATTTGTCGCACACCGGGAGGTCTTGTTTTACCATTGCCGAAATGTCTTGTAACCAGGATTCGAGACTGATCGGGTCTTCCTGGGAGAAGGAATATCCTTCGTTGGTCGCGAGAGCTTATAATGGGCTAAGTTGGGACACCCCTGCAGGGTATAAACATCCGAGAGCCGTTCCCGCAGTTATGTGGCAGATGAGAATTTGTTAATAACGGTTGTAGAGAACTTGACACTTGACTTAATTAGAACGCATCAACCGTGTGTGTAGCCATGATGGTCTCTTTTTGGCGGAGTCCGGGAAGTGAACACGGTTTGGGTTGTGTTTGGACGTAAGTAGTTTCAGGATCACTTCTTGATCATTACTAGTTTGCGACCGTTTGTGTAGCTTCTCATCTTATTCTTGTATTCATAAGTTAGCCACCATATCATGGTTAGTCGCTGCTGCAACCTCACCACTATACATTTCCTACCCATTAAGCTTTGCTAGTCTTGATACCCATGGTAATGGGATTGCTGAGTCCTCGTGGCTCACAGATTACTACAACAATAGTTGTAGGTAGAAGTAATGCGATGATCATGACACGAGAGCGATGCTTGCCTGTTTTGAGTTCTTCTTTGATCAAGGGATAGGTTCCAGGTTGGCAGCCTGGGCTAGCAGGGTGGATGTCGTTTGGGTTTCTGTTTGTGTTTCATCCGTAGTCGGATGTTGCTCTTATGTATGATGTTGTTGTATTCATGTGGCATTGCCTGCCTCTTGTATGTATCCCCAACTGTAATGGTACGATCTAATGATATCAACCTTGCAAAAGCGTCTCCAATATGCACTTCTATCCTTGGTGGGACCTTCGAGTTCCTTTAGTATATGGTCGCATATTGGGCGTGACAAGTTGGTATCAGAGCCTCGACCGACCATAGGAGCCCCCTTGATTGATCGTAGTTGGCTGTTGTCGAGTCTAGAAGAAAACTATTTTCGAAGTCGAGTTATATCGGAGAGTAGGAATTCTTTTTTACTCCTCAGCCCCTTCATCGCTCTGGTGAGGAATCTTGATGTAGGTTTTTTGACTTATTCCTCTTCCCTTCAAATTTTCCTTTAGGATCATGCAGTTGGTTTTCCGATTGTTGGTTCTCAGCTCTATTCATCCGGGGCATTTCTCGTCAAGTTGACTCGAGCCTCTTCACCTTTGCCAAGTTCAATCCTCGGTTGTTATTTTCACCCGCCCACCTTTATTCTTCTCGGAGCCGGAGTCCCTAATCGAGTATCCATCCTACTTGTGCCAAGCCTTGGCATTCTTTCCTCAACTATTTCAACTGGTGTTTTCTCTTCAAGTTATTCATTGATTCCCCTTCCAAGTTGCCTGTGTTTTTTCTGCCCTCCAACCCCCTTTTCTTCCCGGAGCCAATCTCTATCGAGCATCAATTTTATTCATGCGGAACCTCTTCAGTCTTTCATAAATTGTTTCAACCGGTGAATTCTCGTCTCGTTTAACATTCTTCACCTCTTTTTCTTCTCCGGTGGACTTAATTCAAGTTTTTCGGGTTGATCATATTCTTTTTGTTGGATCAAGTGTTCTCCTTGCTCATTCTCCTCTCGCCAATTTATTCATTTTGGAGTGCAGAAGACATCTCAGGAGATTCGTTTATGTTCCAATTAATTCTAGGTTGTCACCTCATTCAAATATTTCAATTGCTCCGGTGCATCATCTATCTCTTCAACAACCCTTTTTCAACGGTGTTTTATTTTTCGTGGGCCCTAACCCACAGGTCTTTTCCCAGGATCTTACCTGGCTCTTCTAATTATTCTAGAGTTATTACCAAATTATTTTCGAAGTTTGACGTAAGAATGAATTTCATCAGTCAGATGCCTTTCCAAGATCGCTTTCAAATTCTTTTCATTGTTGGCTCAACCTCTTCGCCTTTCATTCTCCCGGAGTATCTAAACAATTTTGGTGGTGTTTGTCATCGCCATTTGAAGACTGAAGAAGATTTTCTCTTAAATCTTGTCCGTTCTCCCAACGATTCGAGCTTCTAGTTTCATGTTATCCTCTCGAAGTGTTCCATTTGTCAGATATTCTTTTCATACCCATCCGGAGTATCTCGGGAGTTGTTTTTCCGTTTCTTTTCACTGAAATCCATCATTCCAGAAGAATTCTTCGTCCTCACATTTCAGCTACCGTTATCCAATTATCCCGGCGCTTTGTTCAAATGTTCTTTAATCAGCTCGTGATCTCTTTGTTCTTTTGCATCTAAATCCCCTCAAGCATATTTGTTCTTCTTATTCTTCCAAGTGATTCATTCTCTTTCATCATTCATTTTCTAATTCTTACGGTGGTTCCTTCAACATTCCTCTCACTTTTTCGTCATATCAATTCATTCGTTCTTTCCAATCCTACCAGTGGTTAATTGAAGAACTTCCTCAAGGTTGCGCCATATACCCCGCAATCCTTTGCCAACAAGAACAAGTAGTATGCAAAATCCGTTTCTTATCATCAATTTAATTTGTTGAAGGATAAGCATACAATAAACCTTATTCTTATTTCCACCAAGTGATTAATCCCTTCCTTTAGAGTTTGTTCTTGATGAATAAATTCTAGTTCCAAGTGTTTTCATCTTTTCTTTTCCGGAGTTCAAATTTGCTCGGCCATTTCGTTGGAACCTCCATCTAAATCACTGCAAGGCTCATCTTATTCTTTCATCCTTCATTCTATCTCATCATCCTTTTGTCACCGGAGTTCTTCATGGTGGTTTTTCATGATTTAATTCATTCTTCAAGAGTTCATCAAGATACTTGTTGGAGGAGTTCAAGTATCTTTTCTTCACGCGTCTTGAAGTGAAATTAATTCTCGTATTGTGGAGATTTGCATTTCTTTGTTCTTCTCAGATATTCAGATATTTGCTTGTGGCAGAGTTTCACCTCAAGTTTTGAGATGTCTTTCCATAAGTCCACAACAAGTTGTTTCTTTTGCTGTTTTCAATACCTCAATAACTTTGTCCTAACCGTCCTCTAAGGATGCTATCGAATTCATTCATGGTGAAAGTTGTTATTCTCTTATCCATTCTTTTCATTCCTTTCTTTCAATTCTTCCGGAGGCATTGCGTTGTTCATCTCGCCAGGTGTCATTCCATCTTGTGAAGTTCATGTCTCCATTCCTTCCATGTTCAGCCGGAGTGCTATCGAAATTCTTTTGTCCTATTCCTTTTCTATCTTGTTCTAACTAGAGTGGTTTCAGAGTCTATTTTGTTTCCTGAGCTTGTCATTCTCGTCATATCCTCCATTCCTCTTGTCTACCCGAGTGCTCTCGATCTTGTTCATCTTCTCTCTTGCACTCTTACTTCATCTCTTCATCTTTCTCATCCATCTCGTTCCTAAGATCTCGGGACGAGATCTCTTGTTAGTGGAGGAGAGTTGTAACGCCCCAAATCCTATGCACCAGGTGTCTTCCAGTCATTCGTCGTTGTTGCCATGTCATTTGCTTGTGATTTGCACTTTTCCATGTCATCATCTGCATTTCATCTGCGTGTTTTTCAAAACTTGCATCCGTCTGAGTTTCCCCGGTTCACTCCATTGTCTGTTCTGAGCACGGGCACACTCGCCGCACCCGTCGCCCCTCACAGACCTTGTTTCATGAGAAGGAGAAAAACATTCTCGGAATGGACCGAGATTTGCTGAGTGGTCTTGGTATATCACCGGTAGACCGCCTGTCAAATTTTCTTCCATTTGGAGATCGTTTGATGCCCCAACGGTTAACTGAGTTAACCGAAACCCCCTTTTCCCTTACAGCGTAGAACCCCTTCACACAGCCCACCTAGCCCATCTAAACCCCCTCCATGAGCTCCGCCGTTCGATCACGGGTGAAAACCGCACCTCTTTTGGACTCTCCTAGCTTCCCCTCTCCATTTGCGGATCAAACCACCCCAAACCCTAGCTCCTCTCTCCCCACGCCGCCGGACGTGTCCGTCCATGCCAGACGAAACCGCGCCGCCACCCCGCAGCCAACCGCGTCCCGCCACATGGCCCCGCCGGCCTCCTTCCGCCGCGTGCCGCCGCGGGCCCGTGAGGCCCAGGCGTGGCCCACCCATCCCGCGCGCCTGCCCGCGCGTGCCTCCGCTCCCCGCCGCCCACTGCTATGCTCGTGTGCCGCCGCCTCTGCCCACCGGCGACCCCGCCGCCGTGCTCCGTCGCCTCCCGCTCGACCCTACCGGCCCTACTCCACCTCTCCATGCCTGCCGCCTTGCCGGGCTCGCCGGCGGCCTCCTCGACCCCCCACCGCGCCGGATCTGGAGCCCCGCCACCGGATCCGGCCGGCCGCGCCTCCTCGACCCCGTCGGCCACCTCCATGCCACCCATCTCCGGTGAGCTCGACATGCCTCGGTTTGCGTGCCCCGGAATCCTGGATCCGCGAGGTGTTTTTTACAAAGTCTACAAGAAATTACCTCATGTGCACATGTTTGCAGGATCATATCTCTGTGCATATTGCTCCATTTTGCGTGTATGATATGTCAAAATGTTCATCTCTTGATGCTCTTCATGATGGAATAGTTTGCATTCATGTTCCTGTTCATATTAATGTCTTAATCCTCGTTGCAAAACTGTAAGTCATATAAACTGCTGAAATCTGCTGCTTGTTAACATCATGTATGCATCTTGTGAGTGCTATAACTTTATCCCTGTTGATCCTATGATGATGATCTTGATATGCACATGTTCTGCTATTTATGCTCTACATGTTGGTGTGCTTTTATATCATGTTAGGGTGCATTTAGATATCTTAATCCCTGTTGCACAAGTGTGAGTTGCTGTTAACAGCTGAAAACTGTTGTAACTTGCCTATTTGTCATTTTTATATCTTTTTGTGTGATTTTCTTTTGAGCATCATGTCTACATGTTTTAGGAGCATAATTATGCCATATTTACAGGGGTGCAATCCATGTATTTTTATGTGCCCTGTAGTGAGTGCATCAAGCTTGTGTGTCGGGTGGTAGGTGCGACATATGCCAAAGGATGGCTAATCATTGTGGGAGCTAGTAAGACATCGCCTGTGCCTGGAAATGGGATAAGGCGAAGACATGCATGCCGGCGAATCTTACCCAGGTTCGGGGCTCTCCTAGGAGATAACACGCCTAGTCCTACTCTGCGGGGTCTCCGCATAATCACTAAATCGACAAGTAGCTACAAGAGGCTCCTTGAGCTGTTCGGCGAGAAGAAGAAGGGCAAGGCTAGCTCTCCTCTTCTCTCTATGTCGTGTGTGTAGTTCTCATGGATCAACCCTTTGCATGGTTGCCCTAGGGGTTTATATAGGCCTACCCCCCAGGGATACAATGGTATTCTAGCTGGATGTGGGTCCAGACCGTCAGTGTCTATGGTCGCCGGCTTCTCCGCCAGCCACTGGGTCCCGCCGACTGGTGAGTCCCGCTGGCTGTTGGCCTCTTGGTTGACAGACCGGGCCCACCGCCTATGGGTCTCGTCGGCTGCTAGTTACTGTAGGCTCGCTCTTGGTGACGATGGCTTTGTTGGGATAAGCATGGTATAGTACCACCGTCTGGCGGGCATTCACTGTAGCCTTACCCCACCTCATCTACTTAATGGCGCACAAACTTCTAGGGCAAGGGCAGGACAGCTGTTGGGAGCCGGCCTCCCCCCGTGCCGACTGGTTAGGCCTAGCCGCCTTCTGGTGACTCTCTGGCAAGAGGGGCCGGCCGCTTGAAGGCCGTACTGACATCCTGTCGTGGGTGACGTCATAGTCAATATGGCAGCAATGCCGTGCCGGACAAGGGATGGCCGCCCGGTACGACGCACTCTGGCATGCTAGCTCCGGGATTTGGGGGTGGCAGGCTTCACTGTAGCCATGCCCCATCCTATCACCGTTATGTGGGTGCAAACTTTGAGGGTATATGTCAGGCCGCCTGCTAGCAGTCGGCCTCTCTGGTGGCCGTCTGCTAGGAGTCGGCCCTCTTCGGGATGGCTTGCCGGACCTTGCCGCCTTCCCGTAGCCGGTTATAGGACCAGCCGGCCAGGAGAATGCAGCCCTTCGTCTTGGATGTTTGAGGGCCCAGTCGGCCCGATGTTTTTGAAGAACTAGGGGGAGCCGGTTAGGCTACCCATGGTCATTTACTCCGACATTGTGAAGTGGGCTACTTGCTGTTAACTTTTTGTCAAGTCTGTTTCTGTCATATCATGATGCTATCTTTGCTTGATGCTACCAATTAGTCCATGCATAATCTGGAGATGCTTAGTTGAAATGTTTTTTTGTATATGTTATACTCTATCATGCCTGGATGCCTCATATATGTCCTGTAGCATATGTTTTCATTGCCATGAACATGCTTATATAATGTTCCAGATTTCTGTTAACTTCATGATGCCTTGTTGTGAGCTTGTTATTGAGTAATCCGTGCCTCTTCTGGAGATTCTCCAATTACATGTTTTAAAGTATGCTATGAGTACGTCGTTCAAATGCCATGTTTGCTAATTTTGGATGTCATATGCCTTTGTTTCATGATTGCACACATGCCACATAATGTTGCTGTTTTACACTTGCTAAAACTGTTTCAATATTCAATCTTGTCTCATTGATACCTACTAATCCATGAGCCATATGTATATGATTCCAGGATGTTATTTGCTCTTTGTTATGTTTAATTTGATGTCATGCCCTTGGTTTCCATATTTAGTTGTTGTAGCATCTTTGTTTCATGCCTCCAACATGCCATCATATTAACTCTGCTCATCCATATGCTCCTGTGTTATAAAGTTGCATTTTGCATTGATCATATTTGTTTAATCTTGATGCCTATCAACCTGAACCTTAATGATATTTGATGTATGTTCTCTGTACTTGAAGGCCATGTCAAGTTTGTGCTCATATGATTCCTGTAGAGTGGTGTTTTGATGATTGCAAAGTGCCTAGTTGCTGTTTTGGGCAGATTGTTGTTATATCTTGTTTGGAGTGTATGTGTTGCACCGTTGCTCCGTTTTGAGCATGCTCTATATGAAACTTGCTTAGAATTGCATTTAGTTTCATCATGTCATGTTGAATCCGGTGTGTTTTCTTGATGTTTGAATGCATTTTGCATCAATATCATGTTTAACTTGTTTTGCTCATATCTTCTAGGTCGTAGCTCTGAACTGAATGAACTTTATATGTAACTTGACTAGAACTTCGTGTAGATCATCGTGGTGCATCTTAAATTGCTGTTTAACAACTTGAACATAAGGTTTATTCATATCTTGACCAATTTCGAAATTTGCATATGAGGACTTACCGGATTTGTTATATGTTGTTTCCGGCCTCATTTAAACTTGCTAGATGTGTTGTTCTTGTATGCATCATCTCTTACCATGAGTAGCATTTGTCATGCATCATGCTTGGTTGTGCATCATGTCATGTTTATGTGTGGTGTGTTTACCATGTTGTTTGCTTCTTTCCGGTTGTGCTTCTTCTCGATAGTTCCTATTTTGTTGCGATCTTGAGGATTCGTTCGTCTATGCATGGTTCGTCTTCATCCGTACATCTTCTTTATGGACTCGTTCTTCTTCCTAGCGGGATTTCAGGCAAGATGACCGTTACCCTGGATCTCACTACTATCATTGCTATGCTAGTTGCTTCATTCTATCGCTATGCTGCGCTACCTGTCACTTGTTTATCAAGCCTCCCAAATTGCCATGTCAGCCTCTAACCTTTTCACCCTTCCTAGAAAACCGTTGTTTGGCTATGTTAGCGCTTTTGCTCAGCCCCTCTTATAGCATTGTTAGTTGCAGGTGAAGTTGAAGATTGCTCCATGTTGGACAGGATTATGTTGGGATATCACAATATCTCTTATTTTAATTAATGCATCTATATACTTGGTAAAGGGTGGAAGACTCGGCCTTATGCCTGGTGTTTTATTCCACTCTTGCCGCCTTAGTTTCCGTCATACCGGTGTTATGTTCCTTGATTTTGTATTCCTTATGCGGCTGGGTTTATGGGAACCCCTTGACAGTTCGCTTTGAATAAAACTCCTCCAACAAGGCCCAACATTGGATTTCCATTTTCCTAACACCCTATAACCCTCCCTTGGGGTCTGCAGCCTCGAGGGTCATCTTTATTTTAACCCCCTCGGGCCAGTGCTTCTCTAAGTGTTGGTCTGAACCGGGCAGCCTGTGGGGCCACCTCGGGGAAACTTGAGGGCTGGTTTTACTCGTAGCTTGACTCATCTGTGGTGCTCTGAAAACGAGATATGTGCGGCTCCTATCGGGATTTGTCGGCACACCGGGAGGTCTTGCTGGTCTTGTTTTACCATTGCCCAAATGTCTTGTAACCGGGATTCCGAAACTGATCGGGTCTTCCCGGGAGAAGGAATATCCTTCGTTGGTCGTGTTAGCTTATAATGGGCTAAGTTGGGACACCCCTGCAGCGTATAAACTTTCGAGAGACATGCCCGTAGTTATGTGGCAGATGGGAAATTGTTAATATCCGGTTGTAGAGAACTTGACACTTGACTTAATTAAAACGCATCAACCGCGTGTGTAGCCGTGATGGTCTCTTTTTGCCGGAGTCCGGGAGTGAACACGGTTTGGGTTATGTTTGGACGTATGTAGTTTCAGGATCACTTCTTGATCATTACTAGTTTGCGACTGTTTGCGTAGCTTCTCATCTTATTCTTGTATTGGTAAGTTAGCCAGCATATCATGCTTAGTCGCTGCTACAACCTCACCACTATCCATTACTTACCCATTAAGCTTTGCTAGTCTTGATACCCATGGTAATGGGATTGCTGAGTTCTCGTGGCTCAAAGATTACTACAATAACAGTTGCAGGTACAGGTACTACGATGATCATGACACGAGAGTGATGCTTGCCTATTTTGAGTTCTTCTTCTGCTTCTTCTTCGATCAAGGGATAGGTTCCAGGTCGGCAGCCTGGGCTAGCAGGGTGGATGTCGTTTGAGTTTCTGTTTGTGATTCATTCGTAGTTGGATGTGCTCTTATGTATGATGTTGTTGTATTCATGTGGCATTGCCTGTCTCTTATATGTATCCCCAACTATTATGTAATGGTACGATGTAATGATATCCACCTTGCAAAATCCTCTCCAATATGTGCTTTTATCCTTGGTGGGACCTTTGAGTTCCTTTAGGATAGGGTCGCATATTGGGCATGACAGTACTGCAATGCTAGTTCCAAATCTCATCTCCCCTACTCCACAACCCAAGGTGCTTGCTCTAACATGGCAGTGTGATATCTGGTTGCATGTTGCGTATGGTGCCTACCTTGTATTGCTGCTAATTTTTTAAATTGCATCTCCTTAGCTTACACATTATACATGTGAATATGACACACCTCCTGTTTTTGGTACATACTACATCTGACTATCACACCATGTTCTTACATCAAACTACTATTCTTGTGTATCCTGCATCTATCGCTTATGATTAAACAGTCACGCCCATGGGTTAATATGAGACGTGCTACTCTTATAAAGAATGCAATTTCATCCTCTCCACATGATTCTCAAGAAACAGCAAGCCTAAATGAAGATATTGAATGTAGCTCTGTACTTGCAGACCGCATTTCCCCTACACCACCATCACAGGTGCTTGCTCTAACTTCGCAATGAGATATGTGGTTGTGATACGTCTCCAACGTATCTATAATTTTTGATTGTTCCATGCTATTAGATTACCTGTTTTGGATGTTTATGGGCTTTACTTTACACATTAATATCATTTTTGGGCCGTATTGCTGTTTTTTTTGCCTATTTCAGTATTTCAAAGAAAAGGAATATCAAATGGAGTCCAAACGGAATGAAACCTTCGGCAGCGTGATTTTTGGAATAAACATGATCCAGAGGACTTGGAGTGCAAGTCAAGAAGCAGTCGAGGCGGCCACGAGGGTGGAGGGCGCGCCCACCCATACAGGGCGCACCCCCCTATCTCGTGGGCCCCTCGGGCGGCCACCGACCTACTTCTTCCTCCTATATATGCCCATGTACCCTGAAAACATCCAGGGAGCCAACAAAAAACTATTTCCACCGACGTAACCTTCTGTATCCGCAAGATCCCATCTTGGAGCCTTCGCCGGCGCTCCACCGGAGGGGGAATCGACCACGGAGGGCTTCTACATCAACACCATAGCCCCTCCGATGAGTTGTGAGTAGTTTACCACAGACCTTCGGGTCCATAGTTATTAGCTAGATGGATTCTTCTCTCTTTTTGGATCTCAATACCATGTTCTCCTTGATCTTCTTGGAGATCTATTCGATGTAACTCATTTTGCGGTGTGTTTATCGAGATCCGGTGAATTGTGGATTTATGATCAAGTTTATCTATGAGAAATATTTGAATCTCCTCTGAATTATTTTATGTATGATTGAGTTATCTATGCAAGTCTCTTCGAATTATTAGTGTGGTTTGGCCTCCTAGATTGATCTTTCTTGCCATGGGAGAAGTGCTTAGCTTTGGGTTCAATCTTGCGGTGTCCTTTCCCAGTGATAGCAGGGCCAGCAAGGCACATATTGTATTGTTGCCATCAAGGATAAAAAGATGGGGTTTATATCATATTGCATGAGTTTATCCCTCTACATCATGTCATCTTTCTTAATGCGTTACTCTGTTCTTATGAACTTAATACTCTAGATGCATGATGGATAGCGGTCGATGTGTGGAGTGATAGTAGTAGATGCAGGCAGGAGTCAGTCTACTTGTCACGGACGTGATGCTTATATACATGATCATGCCTAGATAATCTCATAATTATTCTCTTTTCTATCAATTTCTCGTCAGTAATTTGTTCACCCACCGTAATACTTATGCTATCTTGAGAGAAGCCACTAGTGAAACCCATGGCCCCCGGGTCTATCTTTTACCATATAATCTTTCAATCTACTTTTATTTGCATCTTTATTTTCCAATCTATATTATAAAATACCAAAAAATATATTTATCTTATCATACTATCTCTATCAGATCTCACTTTCGCAAGTGCTCGTGAAGGGATTGACAACCCCTTTATTGCATTGGTTGCGAGTTCTTTGTTTGTTTGTGTAGGTGCGTGGGACTTTTGAGGAGCCTCCTACTGGATTGATACCTTGGTTCTCAAAAACTGAGGGAAATACTTACGCTACTATTGCTGCATCACCCTTTCCTCTTCAAGGAAAACCAACGCTAGCTCAAGACGTAGCAGGTTGCATGTTGCATATGGTGTCTAGCTTGTAATGCTTCTAATTAGGGTAAATTGCATCCGCTTAGTTTACACATAGTACCTGTGAATATGACATGCCTTCCTATTTTTGGTACACGCTACATCTATGTGTTAACCTTGTTCTTACATGAAACTACCTCTCTTCTGTATCCTGCATCAATCACTTACGATGAGTCACCTTTATTCGTTGCATATTGCATATTATTTCTAGCTTGTTGCCATGTATTGCTTCTAATTTGATCAAATACATTTGTTAGGGCACCCTTTTAATTTGGCAGAGTGATATTGGTTTCATCTTTCATATGGTTTCTAGCTTGCATTGATTCTAACAAGTTCAAGCACCTTGTGCTTAGTTTACACTTTATAAATCATACATGTCAATATGTCACGACGTCGTGTTTTTCATACATATTCGATCCTCCTATCATGCGGCTGCCTTACATGAAAGTAGTATTCGTCAGTATCATGCATCAATGAGTTCTGAAGAGCAAATTTTATTCCTTTTTCTTGTGGGTTTGACTCGACAAGGCAAAATCAAGAAAGAGGAAGGAAAATAGTAAGGAAGGCGATGATGGTGGTCCTCTGCAGCAACATAAACAGATCATCTGTACCGATTCTCCTTGTACTGATAGTGCATTACAAGGTCCAAGTCTGCGCTCCCCTACTCCACCATCCAAGGTGCTTGCTCTAACTTTGCAGTGTGATATCTGGTTGCATGTTGCATATGGTGTCTAGCTTGTATTGCTCCTAATTAGTGTAAACTGCATCTGCTTAGCTTACACATGATACGTGTGAATATGACATGCTTTCCTATTTTTGGTACATACTATATCTGTCTATCACACCATGTTTTACATGAAACTACTCTTCTTGTGTATCCTCCATCAGTCACTTATGATGGGACACCTTTAAGTTGGCAGTGTGATATTGGTTTGTGTCTTGAATATGATGTCTAGCATGTATTGCTTCTAGTTTGATGAACACTACCTATGACGAGACAGTTTTAACTTGGCAGAGTGATATTGATTGCACCTTCCATATGGTGTCTAGTTTGCAGTGCTTCTAATTTGCTGAAGTGCCTTCTGCTTAGTTACCACATCATAGGTTGTAATATGTCAAGCTGTCCCTTTTTTGTACATATTCAATCCTCGTATCATGAGTTTGCCTTCCATCAGAGTAGTGTTCGTCAGTATCATGCATGAATGAGTTCTGAAGAGCGAATTATATTCCTTTTTCTTGCCGGTTTGACCTCACAATGCAAAATCAATAAAGCTTAAGGAAATTGGCAAGGAATTGGATGGTGGTGGTCCTTCTGAGCAACTGAAATGGAGGTTCTCTATAGACTCTACTCCGCCATCCTCCCAACAAGATTCGCAAGACAACACAAGGCTAGACAGACAACATAGCTGTGTAGATGATGAGCACATCTCCCTACTACACCATCACAGGTGCTTGCTCTAATTTGGCACTATTATATGTGGTTTCATGTTGCGTATGATGTTTAGCTTGTATTGCTTCTAACTTTGTTGAATTTCATCTACTTACTTTACACATAATGCTTGTGAATATGACATGTGTTCGTGTTTCTAGAACATACTATATCGTCTGATCACAAGATGTTCTTACATCAGACTACTATTCTTGCATATCCCACATCAGTCACTTATGATAAGGCACCTTTAAGTCGCCACTGTGATATTGGTTGTGTCTTGCATATGATTTCTAACATGTACTGTTTCTAATTTGTTGAAACGCCATACAGTTTGAACATGGCAGAGTGATATTGGTTGCATCTTTCATATGGTGTCTAGCTTGCAGTGCTTCTAATTTGTTGAAATGCCTTCTCCTTAGTTACCACATCATAGGTGTGAATATGTCACGCCATCCTGTTTTTCATACATATTCCATCCTCGCATGTGTTTGCCTTTCATCCGAGTAGTCTTCATCAGTATCATGCGTGAATGAGTTCTGAAGAGAAAATTTTATTCCTTTTTCTTATCGGTTTGACTTCACAATGCAAAATCATTACAGCTGACAGAAATTACTCTGGCAGTGGATGACGGTGGTCGTTCGGAGCAACTCAAATAGGGGGTCTCTATAGATTCTACTCCGCCATCCTCCGAACAAGATTCGCAAGACAACACAAGGCTAGACAGTCAACGTAGCTATGTAGATGATGAGCACATCTCCCCTACTCCACCATCACAGGTGCTTGCTCTAACTTGGCACTATTATATGTGGTTGCATGTTGCGCATGATGTCTAGCTTGTATTGCTTCTAACATTGTTGAATTGCATCTGCTTACTTTACACATAATGCCTATGAATATAACACGTGTTCCTGTTTCTAGAACATACGTGTACATGATGAGCACATCTCCCCTGCTCCACCATCACAGGTGCTTGCTCTAACTTGTAACTGTTATATATGGTTGCGTTTTCCCTATGATGTCTAGTTTGTATTGCTTCTGATTATGTTGAATTGCTGCGTAGCTTACAACTTACACCTGCAGCAATCACTTACCCATAAGACACATTTAACTCGGGACTCTGATGTAGGTTGCATCTTGCATTGCCTCGAAGCTTGTACTGCTTCTAATTTCTTGAAATGGCACTTACGACGAAACACTTTTTACCTGATAGACTGATATTGGTTGCATGTTGACATGGTGCCTAGCTTTCATTTCTTATAATTTTGTTGAAATGCCTTCCACTTACTGTTTTTTCATACATATTCCATCCTCCTGTTGTACGCGTGAATATGAAATGCTATCTTTTTTGTATATATTCCATCCTCCTATCTTGCGCTTGGCTTACATCAAAGTAGTGCTCGTCTTTATCATGCATCAATCAGTTATGCAGAGCTAATTTTATTCATCTTCTTGTGGTTTTGACTTCATAAGGCAATATCAGAAAATAGGAAGGAAAAAAGTAAGTTAAGGGATGTTGGTGGTCCTCCGCACCGACGCAAATAGAGACTCTCTAGATTTGCCACTACTACTGCTAAAGAAGTTGAAGTCCCAAGTCTACATGATGAGTTCATCTCCCGTACTCCACCATCGCGGGTGCTTGCTCTAAGTTGACAGTGTGATAATTGGTTTCATGTTGCATATGTTGTCTAGCCTGTATTTCTTCTATTTTGATTAAATTTCACCTGCTGAGTTTATACGTTATACATGTGCATATGACATGGCTTTTTGTGTCTAGAATACACTTCATCTATCTATCATACAATGTTCTTACATCAAAGTACTGTTGTTGTGTATCCTGCATCAGTCACTCATGATTGGACGCTTTTAACATGGCAGTTTGATAGTGGTTGCATCTTGCATTGATTTCTACATTGTACTGCTTCTAATTTTTTGAATTGCCACCTATGACATGACACTTTTAACTTGGCAGAGTAATATTGGTTGCATCTTTCATATGGTGTCTATCTTGCATTACTTATATTTTCTTGAAAATTCTTCGGCTTAGTTTACACATCGCAGCTGTGAATATGTCATGTCGTCCCGTTTTTATTACATATTCCATCCTGATACGGTTGTCTTACATCAAAGTATTGCTTGTCTGTATCATGCATCAATGAGTTCTGAACAGGAATTTTATTCTTTTGTGTTGTGGGTACGGCTTGACATGGCAAAGTCAAAGAAGAGAAGGAAAATAATATAGTAGGGAGTGGTGTTACTCGTAGGGTTAAACGGAAAAGGATCTGTCATCGAGATTCTGCTAGTACTTCTAGTGCAGTAGAAGGTCCAAGTCCACCGGCTAAATCTAGAAACACAGTATCACCTGCTCCACCAGCTGCAGCATCCACTTCAACTGTACCAGCATCTCAACAAGTTACTCGCACGTTTGCTCCGGAACTGGCCAGTTCCCAAGCTGCCTTCACACCTAACACTACTTCTGAAGCACTGCTAACACAACAGGACTTGGCAAGATTAGATGAACCTCATGAGCATCAACACCAACATGGTACCTGACCGAGTCAAGTTGCAGTTGCATGCTCCTTTATATGTACTCTCACAGTTTGATGTACACTAACACTTTCCATATTCGTTGTTGAACTAGCACCACGGCACAAGTGGAAACAAACATCAGGTTTAATGCTTGACAGATTAACAAAATCTAAAGGAGGAAGAATTGAGATCCATTTTGAGGCTGGTTTAAAAAGTCCACATTATGCTACAGAGTCAGCCAAGTTAGTATCAAAGGCAGCCGTGTGTCATGCACGTATCCTCCCAACATGGATCTAGTACAGGAATGAGAAAGACAATACCCAGTTTAACACCTTCCTTGACCATTTATCCGTAAGTAATGTTATTCATCGCAATTAGTAATATTGCATTGCTCTGTCCCATACTTTCTAGCTTCCTCCTAATAAGTCACATTCTTTTTTCAACAGATGTGGTTCAAGTTGGACCTGAAACATGATGCAACTAAACAAGCATGCACTCATGTTTTTTAGTCTGCTCTGCCATAGTATCGGTACCACCTTAGAAACTCTCACTTTGAAGGCAAGGCTAACAATGAAATTGCCCAAACTTCTCTAGTGGAGTATATTACAGATGAAGTCTAGACAACCCTCGTTAAACACTGGTCTGATCCAAAGTATCAGGTAGGCTACATGTATTTGATCAGACCACATATTGAACTGGTATTTATGTATGTGCCTTACAAGTGTATCTTCTTCTAGGCTAACTGTTTGAAGAACAAGAACAACCGTCCTAAAGTGAAATTCCAACAGACAACAGGATCTCGTAGCTATATTGCACACTGCGAGGCTCTTGTAAATAGCTGCTACTTCCTTCTTTTTTCTGTGCCATATTATCGTATCTATATGACTTGTTCCAAATACAGAGGAATGCCCATGCGGACCAAAAAGAACCTGAACCGAATGCAGTGTAAATCTTCAAGGATTGCCACACCAGCAAGATGAAGGGCATGAGCACACCAGTTCAAGCCGCTGTTGTAAGTCCTTAGTCCTCCTGCCTTTGAACTGATTGGTACTATGATGTGTTCATTTAACTACTTGGTTTGCAGAAAATGTCAGTTACTCTGTTCACTTTTATACACAGTTGTCTTAACGTATCATTTCACCTTACATGGTTTAAAAGAGATGAAGGATATTCATTTGGTCTTGATCTGTAATCTACTTGTTATGTTCACGTGCGCACACAATGATAAAATAGCCTGTTTGTTTTATATCTGTTTTCCCATGATATGAATGATGTCATACTATGTTCATCCTACTTTAAACCATGTCTCTTTATCCTTAGATATCAACGAATGTGAGGAAATAGACAATACAGTAGGCATGCTACATGGACATATGTTCCCAAAGTGATTTTATTATGTAGTTGGCACTACAATACATGCTAATGTATTACAGTAGTTCACCAAAATAAGTTATGTATAAATGTGCAACCTACTTTGTTTGTTTTTGTCTCATTAGTAACTTATCTGGTACACTAATCTACAAGTTCAAACTTTTAGGAAGCTATGGAACAAATGATTGAACAGCCACAACCACCTGAAGGTGACGAGGCTACCACATGCACAATGTCACCTCTTGCTGCAGTGCATCAGTATCTCTCCACTAACAGTGCAAAAAGCACCTTCCTACGTAATTCTGGGTTGATTGTCAAGGTAACCTCGTCCAAATCGCCTACTAAATAAAATCTTCCTGCTAGACAGAGTGATATATCTGTGCTCCAGACACAAGTCCAATCCCTAATGGACGTTGTTTTGGAAACAAGAATAGTGGCTCGTCAAGAAACGAATGGTTTTTAAACCAGACTATTAGACATTCGCTTCGTTTTTCAAGAGCAATGGCGGAAAAAAGGTGAATATCGTGCTGCTCCATCAGATTGTACAGCCTGAAACATTAGCACTCGGGTCAAATGATTTGTGCTTCTATACATCTGATGGTGCTTTTATCTGCAAGGACTGCAAACTTTATGCCAACAGGCCTTTTGTTGTATGGTTGGAATTTATTTTGTTGTGATACATCATTTATGATGCTGCCAAAGGCTGCAGTAATTACGACACTATTTTTGTATAGTGTAGGTTTATCTTAGTAATGTATTCGGCCGAAAGCTTCATAGGAGCCCAACATGCAGGGGCGGAGGCAGGGGGTGCGAGCAGGGGTCAGAGACCCCCCGTCGCCTCTCCCCCCTACGGGGTTTCGTTACTTCGTTCTTGTATTGGTAGTTTATACGTATTGGTAACCTGCTGTAGACTTGTAGTCATACGTTTGTTTAATGGATCGCAACTTTCTAGCCCAAAGCCCATAAAGCATCGAGTGATCGCTAGTTGTACTTACACATCAGAAAAAAGGATTACGCGCAACCGTGAGATCCAGTAGTTTTAATTTCCTATCTTCCCGAATTTCGTTCGTGGCTTCTAGGTCTGGTATGACCTTGCGCCGTTGCCCGTGGCGGCGCCGCCTCTCGCACTCTCGCACTCTCGCCTGTCACTGCTTCCGCCATTGTGGCACAAGCACAACCTGGGTAGAGGGCACTCTCAAGGGGCAATTGAATCCGCGAGAGACTAGACACTGATTGTTTGCTTCACCAGCGTCATGCATGAACAGATTAATTTCAAGTAATCGAGGTACATCACTGCTGTATACTCCAGTAATCTTTCTCTTTTGTGGGAATCCAGTAATCTATTTGAACTAGTTTAATTTATTAGTTAGGTAAATCTGTAATTTAGAAATCTAATTTTACTCGTTGTTTAGTGTCGCAACAGTTGAATGATAAAAAGTCATTTTTCAAGCTCATTGCTTCTAGCTCACACATAATGACAATGCAAACCCACTCAATGACCAACCTGTCGTAGATGATAATTCTTACCCATGTTATTATCTATCAAACATATATTGCCAGATGTCCATACAATTCTTTTTTTTGTTGCGTCTCGCCCCCCTCATGCCTAAATCCTGGCTCCGCCCCTGCCAACATGCCAACATTCATCGGGCCCATTCCAATTGGGCTATTAATGATTATGGGCCGAAACTTGCATGTAGCGCACTAAAAATACCTGGGCCTAAATCAGCACAAGCTTTCATATTTATCTGGTAGGCTTGTGCCCATAGTGGGCCTTTAAGAGGCCTAAACATAATTTGTACGCTTAGTAACAATAGGCCGTTTACAGGTGTAAATATCTCGGGCCCATAAAAAACATGGGCCTTTAATAGGCCGAAAGTGAGATTGGGCCTTGATTGTGCCAAATAACCCACTGGTCTTAGCAGGCCGAAATGGTGGCCCATTTACAATGCAGATCTTTCACAGGCCGAAATTCGGAATGGCCGTAAATGCACCAACCTAATACACGGGCCTTTAACAGGCTGGAAGTTCGGTAGGCCTAGATTATCGTCATTTTTATATGGGCCGTTAATGGGCCCGATGTGACGTTGGGCCACATATGGCACATGGATTTTGTCCGACGTTAATAGGCCGAAAATCACAATAGGCCGAAAGTGGCCCAAATTTGTAGTGGGCCTCTAACAGGCCGAATGTCAGACATGGCCAAATATGACCCAAATCCTTCACGGTCGTTTATGGGCCAAAAGTTTCAATGGCATGTAAATGGGCCCAAATGAAACAGGACCTTTAACAGGCCGGAAATATACCTGGCCGTAATTCGGCCCAAATAATTAGCGGACTGTTGACAGGCCAGAAGTGACAATGGGCCGCGATGATGACAAGTTTAGGACAGGTCGTTGACGGGCCGATTTGACAATAGCCGTGCGGGTCTTAACTGAGAATGTTGGGCCTTTAGTAGGGCCAACCCATTATGGTCTGCAAAATCTTGTGGGCCTTTAGTTGGGACGACCCATTATGGTCTGCTAAATCTTGTGGGCCTTTAGTTCGGCTGGCCCATTTAAACTTTAAGGGCCACTTTGGGCCCGTCCACGTGTTAACATATCATAGGCCCATCTCGACCGTTGGATGAGTGACACCTGTGCCAACGCGGAGCTGACGCGTGGTTCCATCGGCCAATGAGAATTTTACACGTGGAAAATTGGCATTGGTCATGGTTGTTAGCGGGTTATCGGATCCAAAACAGGACGTGATAGCTTAACGGCGCTTAACGGCATCCCGTTATGGTGGATGCCACGTGCCCGTCACCCTTGACGAAAGCACTTCTATGAAGCATAATTTATCGTCATGGAAGTGGACACTTCCGTGATGATAATTTTGGTAATGTCATGGAACACTTCTACAACAGCACAGGTATGACTATCTTGATGCTGTCATAAAATCATCATGGATGTACATGCATGACAAAAAACGCGACCCACTGTGACAGACACGTATCATCACGGAAGTGTATTTTTTTGTAGTGACCTTAGTGAACTTGTACCCTCCAACCTGAGGCGCCACTACTAGAGCCAAGTGACCCGGATTATCAACCCAGGGCGGGTGATCCTCACGACTCCACACAATGGGCTGCTCAGACCATTGCAAGTAACGGGGAATCGTCGGCTCATGGCGTTCACTGCCCTTTTATGGAGATAATAATCCTGCTTGCATATACTCGCGGTGAAGACGTGGTACTGCCCACTATTCAACTGCTTCGGGTTACTCTGATAACTAGACTGCTACTGTTGATTCCCCTGCCAGACTATTGATTAAAACCACCTTGATTGCCTTGGCCTTGAAAACCAGAATTAGAACCACCACCACCGTAACCCGGACTGTGAGAGACGGAACCTAAGCCGCCGCCCGGCCCGCGGTTGTTCTAGAAAAAAAAGGGAATTTGTGTACTCCTTCATGATGAAGCAATCCTTCCAGAGGTGCGTGGCCGGCTTTTCCCGTGTACCATGCTTCGGGCAGGGCTTATTCATCAGCTCTTCAAGATTGAAATTTGGTCCTCCAAACTGAGGAGGCGGCTTTCCCTTATGACGCTGACCATTATTCTGCGTATTGGTGTTAGCCACCAAATCCAAATTACTATCAGCTTTGCGCTTACCATTGCCCCCCTGATTCGCCGGGTTATGTTGATGCCCTTTGGTGTTGCTACTCTTCTTTCCCTTTCCTGACTTTTTATCATCAGACTCGGGGTCCTTGGTACTATCAAAGTCGACAGACTTAACTAGAGCCGCCATTAGCTCTCCCATGTCACTACAGTGGTGCTTGAGCCGCCCTAGCTTCTGCTTAAGAGGCATAAAACGACAGATTTTCTCCAACACTAGAACTGTTGACCGACATTGATACGATCTGATGAGTGCTGGATGGATGAGACCCGGCGCACCCAACGGGTTGTTGACTCGCCGTCTTCTTGGACATAGGAATCCAAATCTACGATAGACATAGGTTTCTTGCATGTATCTTTAAAGTTCTGGATAAACTGGGCTTTTAAATCAGCCCATGATCCAATGGAGTTGGCAGGAGCCCTTTCAACCAAGTGCGGGCCGTCCCATCCAACATCATAGTGAAATACTTAGCACACACAGCATCGCTAACATCCAACAGCTCCATGGCCATCTCATAACACTCGACCCATGCTTCAGGGGGTAGATCAGCTGTGTAGTTAGGCACCTTGCGAGGACACTTGAAGTCCTTGGGCAAACGCTCATTACATAGAGCCGGCACTAAACATGGCACACCCAAGGTTCTAGAGGTCACACCTACATCTACCGAAGTCGTCGGATAAGCTGGAGAATGTTGATGAGCCACGTACTGAGCTGCCAGCTCGGCCTCCCGACGCGCTCTACCCTGATCCACTAGAGTCTGAGCATTGGCAGCACCGCGCACTGGGTCATATCCACGAGGCTGGTGCTTGAAACCGCCGGTGAGTCGATGTGCCTGTTGTAACTCCGGCTTGGACGAGGTGTTCAGTGTACCCGCTCATGACTATAAGAATAAGCCGCTTGATATTCCAATGCTGTCTGAAGAAGTTCTCTGGCACTCCGCGTCTCTATTGCTATTGGGGACTCGCCTTCAATTGGTAGAGCCACCAGTCGTGTTGCCGCAGCAAGCATATTATCCAATGGGTTAGAATAATAACCCGGAGGCGTTGGAACATACTGAGGCAGAGTATTATTCAAACGTGGCGGGTCCATCGCCCATGGCTGAACCGCCGCTCCAGTCCCAGGCGGTTCGGCTGCCCGGCTCACCACCGGCGGGTTACTGGTCCCTGATCCAGGCTTGTTAAAGAGGTTTCTCGCCTCATAGACCGAAGGTAAACGAGTCTGATGCCTGCTCCACATGATTTCATTTGAAGTGTTCTGATACAATGTGAGCCGGAAGGTATCCGCTTGAATCCGCTGTGCCTGGGCGTCCAAAGCAGCCATTCTACAGCCATCCTAGCGTTCTCAGCCGCCAGCTCTTGCTTGGCTTGAGCGATCTCATCTCACGGCCTCGCCACATCAACCTTATGTTGTTCCTGGCTGTCCAGGGTCACCTCTACCCCATCAAAGTTGCCAGATCCTCCAAAAACTCTATGAGAACTTGAGCCGGCGGGCGCGTAGAGCCGCTAGCACCAGTCGCCGCTGCAACCATTGAACTAGAGGTCATAGCCGTGGTGGTTGACGAACCAAGCACCGGCTGTGTGCCAGCCATGAAGATCGCGACCCGGTTCGGCGGCTCATAGGGGTCCGAAATACTATCACCATCGAAACTGCCCCCAAGCCGACCGTCTTGCAGTTGATACAATGAAGTAGTCTCGCCTATGGACAACTCACCATCAGAATATATGGTCGTGTCACCGCCAGACACAGATCCTTCCTCAAATTCTGCTCCATGGATAAATCCCACAAATGCGTGCTTCACGACGGGTTGAACACGGGCGGGTCGTGCACGCTGAGCCGTCTCGATGATGTCGGTGCAGGTGTCCGGCTCAGGGCCCGGTTCGCCGATCTTGCTTATGAAGACGTGGATTCCGCCGAAGGGGACCCGGTACCCGTACTCAATTGAGCCGGCCTCGGGGACCCAGGCTGCATCGTCGGTGTAGAGCTTGCCTCGATGACTCTTGGTCATCCGGTCCACAACGTATCCCTTGATCCCTTCAAAGCCGCCCTTCAAGAACTCAAAACCACCGTGCACTGGCCCCATGGCGGGCGCCAACTGTCATGGAATTGTCACGGCAGATGTCCTAGCGGAAGGACTTAGTTGTGGAGCCATCACAAGTAGGTTAGCTTAAAGGGGTTAAACAGGACAAAGGACACAAAGAGTTTATATTGGTTCGGCCCCTTGCGGTGAAGGTAAAGGCCTAATCCAGTTTGAGGTGGTATTGCTTGGGTTTCGATTATTTGGGAGCAAATACGCTTGACCTAGCTTTCGATCTCTTGTTTCTTGCCCTAAACCGCTGCCTGGTCGTCCCTTTATATACACAGGTTGACGCCCGGCGATTCACGGAGTCCCGGCCGACTCATACACATGTGTCTGGCTCGATGACTATCTATGCTTGCCTTACAATACAAGTCATACATACATGGCGGTTCATACACCTGGGCCGTAAGTCGCCTCTTGGTCTTGGGCCATCCACCGGTTCGTGCAGCCTGCCATCTTCAGTGGTAAGCCGCCAGTGGTATAACCCGGCCCCTCCTGGGTAGTTTATACCCAGTAGTTATATCCCCAACAAAACCCGACCATGTTTAAAAACTTCACAAAGCTCTTTATGGTCTTAAACAAGCTCCTAGAGCGTGGTATAAAAGCTTGACCAAGTTCCTTATTGAAATAGGCTTTGAGATTGGAAAGATAGATTCTACTCTTTTTACTAAAAGGGTTAATGGTGAATTATTTGTGTGCCAAATTTATGTTGATGATATCATATTGGTTCGACTAACCCTCATTTTAGTGAAAAATTTGGGAAGCTAATGTCAAAGAAGTTTGAGATGTCTATGATGTGTGAACTCAAGTTCTTTCTTGGTTTGCAAATCAAGCAAACTAAGGAGAGCACCTTTGTTTCTCAAACAAAGTACACAAAGGACTTATTCAAGAAGTTCAACATGCAAGAAAGCAAAGGTATGAAAACGCCCATGCCTACTAGTGGACGTCTAGACTTGACCAAGGATGGCAAATCAGTTGACCAAAAGGTTACCGCTCTATGATTGGTTCATTGTTATATCTATGTGCCTCCCGTCCCGATATTATGCGAAGTGTGTGCATGTGTGCATGACATTAAGCGGACCCCAAAGAATGTCATCTTAAGTCCATGAAAAGGATAGTGAGATACTTAATCCATACACCAAACTTTGGCATTTGGTATCCTAAGAGGTCCTCTTTTGATCTTGTTGGCTATTACGACTCGGACTATGCCGGTGACAAGGTTGATAGAAAGTCCACTTCGGGAACTTGTCAATTTCTTGGTAGATCTCTTGTGTCTTGGTCCTCCAAGAAACAAAACTCGGTATCCTTATCCACCGCCGAACTACATGATCAAGTTCAACACCACCACCCAAGGTATGTTATTCCATCTTAGAGAAGCTTTACCCCAAGTCATGGGTCAAAGCAGCTCAACAAGATGCGAATACATCAAAATGCTTAAACGAAAAATGGTAACCCCATTTTGAGCTTAAACAACGAGTATGACATATGATCAAGTTTTCTCACTTGACTCCGTAGTCAATACACTCTAACATAGGTGACTCTGTCGCCCACCATCTCTAGATGAAGTTCTCTAGTACTTCTCTCTGTTCTTGCATTTGTTTCTTGCATTTTTGTTCTCCTTCTTTATCAAAAAACTTCATCTAGATTTCTTTTATTTTCTTTGTTTTGCATTCCCTACATCCAATTCATTGCAAATCTTTCAGTTAATTCCTTGCAAATCTTTGTGAGATCTTATTTGCCTAGTGAGCTGAGATGACAATTGTCTTTTCTCTGTGCTGAACTCAGCCTCACTGGTTCGTCTCCTTCGGTCAAACCGAATCACCTTGGTGTCACCGAAGAAAACAACTCGGTGTTACCGATTTAAATGCTGAGAAGACAGTTTGCCATTTGCATCCTGCATATTTGTTCCAGCTCCACTCAATGATTCCTGTCCTCTACCTGCATCACATTCTATATGCTGATTTGCTTTGTGAGTCAAGGACCAAACCTAGTTTGACTCGCACTCCAGAAGATCCCTTCTTGGAAATTGATGTCAAAGGGGGAGAGAGAGCTCACATCAAAGCTTAATCACATCAAAGGGAGAGAGAGACCCCAGATGCTTGGTATTCAAGAGGAGAGAAGTCACATGTCTTTAAGAGGGGAAAGACATGTTAGTTTATGTTATGATTATTGTGCTCTGATTTGTTTTGCTCTGATTTTTGTTTCCTATATTCTCCCATTATCCAATATAAGATTCAGGGGGAGAAAGACATCTAAGGGAAGGAAATCTTTGAATTCATTGCATATCTTTACCTTTGGGGACATGTCTATATCAAGTAGAGTAATTAGTACTCACTCCTACATGTCATCCCAATCTTGGTACTCTTGTGGTTTGTAGTTCTTGCTCTATTTAGTAGATGTATCTGTGTTATCTAACCTTGTTTACTCAGGTTCATTTCTTCCAAAGCCAGCTCAAGATCACAAGGTAAGTATATGCATCACACTCATGTGCATGAAGATCTCTTACTGATGTGCATATTGTTTGCAAGCAGGACTGATGAACATGAAGGTACATTTCCTAGATCCATATCATTTGCTATGATGCATATAGCCAAGATACATGTAACTCATTGCTTGCTCTGTCATGCTTATGCATTCACATGCTCTTACATTCCATATTGACATGATTGCATAAATGTAGGGGGAGCCTATGCATGTTACATGTCCTTCCAAAGCTTTACTTGCTATTCTCTATATCCTTATCTAAAACTTTGATGTATGTTGTCATCAATTACCAAAAAGGGGGAGATTGAATGGTAACTAATGTCAACATATCTCTTGTTGGACTAATACTTCTATCTAGTATATTTCAGATGAGTTCAAGGGTGGACTGGCATGGACAAGAGGATGTGGAACCCCTTCAAAATGCTAAGGACACACATTGGCTCAAGCTCAAGACTCTTCATTTTCATTAGTCATCCAAGATCACATTGAGTCCATAGGAAAGCCAATACTATTAAAAGGGGATGAGGTGTTTCTTAATGGCTTGCTTGCTCAAAGTGCTTAGTGATATGCTCCAAAGCCCTGAACCACTTTCTCATATCCACATATGTCCCAAACCAAAAGTCAAAATCGGCCCCACCAATTTGATCTATCCGGCGCCACCGAGTTCATTCGACATAGCCACTGCCAGAAACCCTAATCAGTTCGGTCTCACCAATGGGATCTTGGTCTCACCGAGATGGGCTTGCAAACTCTCTGTTGTCTGTTGCAATGATTTCGGTCTCACCGAGATATGCAATCGGTCCCACCGAGTTTGTCTGGCCAACTCTCTGTTTAGCTTATTACCAAAATCGGTTCCACCAAGTTCGCGTAATCGGGCAAACCGAGTTGAGGTTTTACCCTAACCCTAGCACATTGGTCTCACCAAGTTGATCATATCGGCTCCACCGAAAAGCCTAACGTTCACATTTTGAACTAAATCGGTCTGACCGAGTTTCATGATTCGGTCCCACCGAGTTTGGTGAATTGTGTGTAATGGTTAGATTTTGTGTGGAGGCTATATATACCGCTCCACCCACTCTTCATTCGTGGAGAGAGCCATCAGGACATGCTTACACTTCCAGCATACATTTTCTGAAAGAAAACCACCTACTCATGTGTTGAGACCAAGATATTCCATTCCAACCACAAGAATCTTGATCTCTAGCCTTCCCCGAGTTGCTTTCCACTCAAATCAACTTTCCACCAAATCCAAATCTGTGAGAGAGAGTTGAGTGTTGGGGAGACTATCTTTTGAAGCACAAGAGCAAGGAGTTCATCATCAACACACCATCTATTACCTTTTGGAGAGTGGTGTCTCCTAGATTGGTTAGGTGTCACTTGGGAGCCTCAGTCAAGATTGTGGAGTTGAACCAAGGAGTTTGTACGGGCAAGGAGATCGCCTACTTCGTGAAGATCTACCCTAGTGAGGCAACTCCTTAGTGGGTGATGGCCATGGTGGGATAGACAAGGTTGCTTCTTCGTGGGCCCTTCGTGGGTGGAGCCCTCCGTGGACTCGCGTAACCGTTACCCTTCGTGGGTTGAAGTCTCCATCAACGTGGATGTACGATAGCACCAACTATCGGAACCATAGAAAAAATCTTTGTGTCTCCAATTGCATTTGCACACTCCAATCACATCCCTTTACTTTCTTGCAAATTGCATGCTTTACTTTTCGCTGCTCATATACTCTTGCCATGCTTGCTTGAAATGTATTGTGAATGTTTAAATTTGTGCTAAAACTCCACCTTAACTTGAAGAAATTAAAAACTGCTACTTCTCTTCATTGAGGGTCTAATCCCGCCTCTAGACACCTATTCTCGATCCTTTTAGAATGGCATGCGGACAAAGCAATACGTACCACATGGAGTGATGAACGATGTCTTCTCCTCATCTTCTTTGGACATGAAGATCTGGTGATATTCGGAGTATGCATCTAGAAAAGAGAGCAAATCACAACGTGAAGTGGAATACACAATCTGGTTGATGCGCGGCAACAGAAATGGGTCCTTTAGGCAAGCCTTGTTGAGATCTGCGAAATAAATGCAAAGCCTTCCGGACTACCACTGGGTTTCCTAACCATATAGGATGCAGTACTCCTCTAACCAAACAAGATGCCTCCAGTTTCTTCATTTCCTCGGCAATGAACTGCTGCCGCTCCAAGGCCTGCTTCCAGACTTTCTGCTTGACAGGTCGGACATGTGGGTAGATAGCAAGGTGGTGTTCGATTACCTCCCTGGGAACACCGGGGATATCAGATGGTTGCCACGCAAACACATCGATATTCGCTCGCTGGAAGGCAACGAGCGTGCTTTCCTATTTTCTATCAAGGGTGGCGCTGATGGTGAAGGTACCATCAACGCCAGCCAGCCCTGCTGGGACCTTCTTCACTTGGGGGCAGCAACCTTGGATCTCTTGCTATTGGAACCCTCCGGCATGTCGTCAACGGGTGCCGTGCACTCGAAGGGGGCACGCTTCCCGGACTCCTTACCAAAGGCCCTACAATCCCTTTTCTTTCCCTTGCTTTCCTTGGCGGGAGTTGTTGCTGTCGTTGCCTTTGCTGCGACCGCATCCAGTACATCTTATCTACGCAGATAATTGCATCTTTCTCATCTAATGGGATAGTGATGACTCCCAGTGGCCCTGGCATCTTCAAGGTGTTGTAAGCATAGTGGGATGCTGCCATGAACATGGCCAGGGCCGGGCACCCAAGAATCCCATTGTACGGCAGGGGGAGATCAACCACATCAAACAAAATCTTCTCATTCTGATAGTTCAACTCTCCCACAAATGTCACCAGTAACGTAATCTTCCCCTTGGGATGGCTCCTGCCGGGGTTAACTCCTTGAAACGTGACGGTAACCCCCAACTCTTCTTCTCCAATCTGAAGTTTGTTGATAACTGCTAGGGAAATCAGATTTAACCCGGCCCCGCCATCCACTAACATCTTTGTGACCTTGGGGTTGCAGATTGTTGGGGAGGCCAACAACAACAAGCACCCTACTGCAGTGGTGCGGCTAGGGTGATCCTCCTCATCAAAGATGATTGGCGTGTGGGACCATCTGAGCGGTTTCCGGGCCTCTGGCGTTGGCTCCACAGCATTGATCTCTCATGCCCATAGCTTTAGCTGGCGGTGGGAGGCATGCAAGGATGCAACCCCATCAATACATAGGGCATCAGTGGCCTTCTTAAATTCCTGCTCGTTGGTTTCCTCTTTATTCCCTCCATCACTCACTTCATCGCAGATTTCCTTCTCTTGGCCCCTGGCGGGCTTTCCTTGGTTTCCAAAGGGTTTGCTGGGGTGATTTGCTTCATCGCCTCGGCCCTTTCCGCCAGCGGCATTCTGACCTTTTTCCTTATCACACTTATCATATTCTGCCCTTTGTCTCTTGACAAGCTGCTCAACCTGGTAACACTCCTGAAGGTCGTGGCCCTTTGTCTGGTGGACCTTGCAGTACGGCCCATTGCCTTTCTTGGCTTTCTCGGTGGCAGCAGCTTCCCGGCAGGCTGTGCAAGTAGCTACTTCCTTGATGGGGGCCTCAGCCTTAGCCTTCTTGCCGGTACTAGGTGTGCCTGAACCTTCCACAGTCATCACTGCCTTATCTCTCGGTTTCTTACTGTGCTTCTTTCCCTTCCTCTGACTGGTTGATTCATGTTCATCCTCTGAATTAACATTGATGCAAACTTCCTGTCTGGGCAATTTCCTTCCCTCCTCCATCCGAGCACACTTATCCACCAGTGTGTATAGCTCCTTCACAGTCTTGGGCAACCGCACATTCATCTCAGAACGAATGTGATGATTGCGGACATTAGACTGGAAGGCTTCTATAACGGCTGTCGGATGGATATTTGGAATATTCCTATGAACTTTACTAATTCTTTGTAAATACTTACGAAGAGTTTCTCCTTCCTTCTACTGGAGAAGTTGCAGGTCGTTGGGCCTGTCGTGCTCTTGGTGGCCACCGGTGAAGGCACCGACGAACTCGTGGCACAGGTCTGCCCATGATGAAATGGCATTCTCCGGCAGGTGCATCAACCAAGACCTCATGTTGGACTTGAGGGCCAACGGGAAGTAGTTAGAGAACACCTTCTCATCTCTTCCCCCAGCAGCTTGAACAATGATGGTGTAGATACTCAAGAATTCTGTCGGGTTTAGCCTCCTGTCATACTTCTCTGGTATCTCTGGCTTGAACATACGAGCGGACAGCCAAAGGACTTGCCACAGCTCTCGTGTAAAGGCAGGGCGGCTGACCTTGAAAGGTAGGCACACGCCAACATCGAGTGCAGACTTGTCAACATTGAAGCCGCTGCACCCGTCGGTCTAGCGGGGGTCATCGTGACACCGATCGATGATGACGTGCGTGCTTCCCCGCCACCTATCTTCTGGGGCTCGACATTGTCTTGGACATGCTCGAGGGTCAGCAGAGGCCATCGAGATGTTGTCAGGGTCTTGATTCAACTCCGCCTGCACCGGCTGCCATGGTGGGGACTGGACAGGTGGGACGCGCCCCTCCTTTCGGCCAGCAGTGCAGACAGTTGCTGTTGCTTGGGGAGGTCGTGGCGGCCAACTCACCGTGAGCCCCCAGCTTCGGCGAAACCGAACAGGTTTTGGATGGTGGCACGCCATTCATCCATCTGCTCGGCTGCTGGCGGAAATCTCAGCAACAATTGAGCCCGCGCCATAGCCTCCGTGGTTGTGCTCGGCATAGATGTTGATGACGTCGACCGCACCGTCGCCCTGATCCAGATGGTGCCAATGGCGGCGACGTTGGGAGTGCTGCGCCCACGCAGTTGTGGAACGACCATCTGGGCAGCGGGGTCGCGCGGCGGTGGTGCTCGAGGGTCAGCGGCTCCGTCGAGCGCAGCGGTCTGGTCGACTCGTCCGGGAGGAGGCACCCTGGCCACGGTCGTTCCCGCAGTGGGAGCGGCCGGAGGGTGATGGTTCACCCTGGACCCAGCGCTGTTGTTGTGGCTGTGCCCGTCGGCGGGAGGAGAGGGCGTAAACGGAGTGACCCCCTCGCCCACACCTCGTGGAGTGCGATCGCCAAAGCGTTGTTGATGTTGTTCTCCTCTGACACCTTCAGCGCCCGTGTCTGCCGTGGGGGGAGCGGTGATGGTGTCACCTGCTCCAACCACGCCCCCAGCAGCGCTCCTGTCCTTGCTCGTCTCCGCATCCCCTGCAGCATTAGAGGCTGCGGGTGGCGGTGGCGAGGTGGAAGGGTGGGCCGAAGGGCCGGACTTCTTCTTCTTAGGCGCCATGGTTGATGGCGTCGTTGAAGAAGAAGATGGGGATGAAGATGACGTGCTATGTATGCTTTCAGGTTCGCAAGTGCTCCCCCTACATGGCGCGCCAAAGATGTCCCGGGATATCCACGGCCACCTATGGAACCAGGTGGCCCCGTGCTGGTTCGGCAGGGGGACGGCGCATTGCGCAAAGAGAAAACCAGCGCACGGCACCGCGACAGAGAGCACACAAGCAATTTACCTAGGTTCAGGCCGCCGCGAGGCGTAATACCCTACTCCTGCTTTAGTGGATTGATGGTGGAATGGAGATGGCGAAACGCAGTACACTTTGCCTGGTAGGGTTGCCGTAGGGCAGCAAGGACTACGAGCGTATGGTGGTGTAGGTTCCTCAACTTTCAAATCCTTCCTACGGGTGCCATGGGCCTCCTTTTATAGATTAAGGGGTCACCACAATGGCAAAGTGGTCATTTTCCACTGATATGATAGCAAATAGTGCTATCATACCTAACTCTGCGGGTTGACAGGGTGCATTAAATGCACCGCTTAGTGTCACATCACTGGTTGCCCAGCTAGGCTTGCCGGGCTGTCTCGCCAGCTCCGCGCCTGTTCCCTTGACACGTCGCAGGACGGGTGTTATCTGTGGGTTTCTTCTGTAGGAAATGGCTGCCACATGGCGAATGGCTGCCACTTAATCATCTTGCGGCTTGATACCGCACTGATTGACGACATGGGTCATCCTTGAGTGGTTGGTTGGGTGGTTCAGCCCCCGCAACCCCCGGCAGGCTCTGCCGGGGAGCCTTGATTGCTCACTCCTGGTGGTGGCCTCGCCCCTTGCCGAGCTCGCCTGCCCGGCAAGGGAGGCCTTTCTCTTGCTGATGTCTTGCTCCTCGGGCTCAATCTTGGTCCTTCTGAGCTGCATATTGGCTCTTAAAATCTCTTGGTTCTTCAATCTCCGACTTAAGCTGGTGCTTCAATCTTGACCTTGTGCCTGTGCACAGTCTGGGCAACGGACCCAGGGTTTGTTGCACCGACATACTCCATCTTTAAAAGTATAATTAGCAAGCATGGTGGAGATTTCAGCTTCCGGTATTTTTCTCGTATTAGTGATGATGTCTTTCATATACTTTGCATAAGGATGCATTTTAAGGATTTTAGTCAAGCGAGTACGCAAAAAGACTGTCCTCAGCATTTCGGCTATTGGAAATATGCCCTAGAGGCAATAATAAATTAGTTATTATTACTATATTTCCTTGTTCATGATAATCGTTTATTATCCATGCTATAATTGTATTGATAGGAAACTCAGATACATGTGTGGATACATAGACAACACTATGTCCCTAGTAAGCCTCTAGTTGACTAGCTCGTTGATCAATAGATGGTTACGGTTTCCTGACCATGGACATTGGATGTCGTTGATAACGGGATCAAATCATTAGGAGAATGATGTGATGGACAAGACCCAATCCTAAGCCTAGCACAAAGATCATGTAGTTCGTATGCTATAGCTTTTCTAATGTCAAGTATCATTTCCTTAGACCATAAGATTGTGCAACTCTCGGATACTGTAGGAATGCTTTGGGTGTACCAAACATCACAACGTAACTGGGTGGCTGTAAAGGTGCACTACGGGTATCTCCGAAAGTGTCTGTTGGGTTGGCACGAATCGAGATTGGGATTTGTCACTCCGTGTGACGGAGAGGTATCTCTGGGCCCACTCGGTAGGACATCATCATAATGTGTACAATGTGACCAAGGGGTTGATCACGGGATGATGTGTTACGGAACGAGTAAAGATACTTGCTAGTAACGAGATTGAACAAGGTATCGGGATACTGACGATCGAATCTCGGGCAAGTACTATACCGATAGACAAAGGGAATTGTATACGGGATTGATTGAATCCTTGACATCGTGGTTCATCCGATGAGATCATCGTGGAACATGTGGGAGCCAACATGGGTATCCAGATCCCGCTGTTGGTCATTGACCAGAGAGATGTCTCGGTCATGTCTGCATGATTCTCGAGCCCGTAGGGTCTACACACTTAAGGTTCGATGGCGCTAGGGTTATAGGGAAAGTATGTACGCGGTTAGCGAATGTTGTTCGTAGTCCCGGATGAGATCCCGGATGTCACGAGGAGTTCCGAAATGGTTCGGAGGTGAAGATTGATATATTGGACGAAGGGTTTTGGAGTCCGGAAGTGTTCCGGAGGTACCGGGTGATGACCAGCATGACCGAAAGGTGTTTCGGGAGCCCCGGCAAGTGTTGGGGGGGCTTCATGGGCCAAGGGAAGGGGGCAAACCAACCCACTAAGGGGCTGTGCGCCCCCCTCACCTATTCCCACGTGACCAGAGGGTTTGGGGCGCCCCATCCAGGGTTCCCACCTCCTGGCTTGGGGGCCAAGTCACCCAAAGGGGAGATCCCATCTGCCCTGGCCGCTGCCCCCCAGGGGAAACCCTAGGGCGCCTCCCCTCCCCCTTGACCCTATATATAGTGGAGGTTTTGGGGCTGCCCAACACACGAGTCTCTCTCTCCCAAGGCGCAGCCCTACCTCTCTCCCTCCTCGTTTCTCGTAGTGCTTGGCGAAGCCCTGCTAGAGTAACGCGCTCCTTCATAACCACCACGCCGTCGTGCTGCTGCTGGACGGAGTCTTCCCCAACCTCTCCCTCTCCCCTTGCTGGATCAAGGCACAGGAGACGTCACCGGGCTGCACGTGTGTTGAACGCGGAGGCACCGTTGTTCGATGCTTAGATCAGATTCGGCCGCGATCTGAATCGCTTCGTGAACGACTCCACCGACCGCGTTCTTGTAACGCTTCCACATCGCGAACTTCAAGGGTATGAAGATGCACTCCCCTCTCTCTCGTTGCTAGTATCTCCATAGATTGATCTTGTTGATGCGTAGAAAATTTTGAATTTCTGCTACGTTCCCCAAAAGTCATGAGCTAGGTCTATGCGTAGTTTCTATGCACGAGTAGAACACAAAGTAGTTGTGGACTTCGATTTTTTCAATTTACTTGCCGTTACTAGTCTTATCTTGATTCGGCAGCATCGTGGGATGAAGCGGCCGGCCCGGACCGACCTTACACGTACACTTACGTGAGACAGGTTCCACCGATTGACATGCACTAGTTGCATAAGGTGGCTAGCGGGTGTCTGTCTCTCCCACTTTAGTCGGACCGGATTCGATGAAAAGGGTCCTTATGAAGGGTAAATAGAAATTGGCATATCACGTTGTGGTTTTTGCGTAGGTAAGAAATGTTCTTGCTAAAAAACCTATAGCAGCCATGAAAAATTTGCAACAACAATTAGAGGACGTCTAACTTGTTTTTGCAGGGTATGCTATGTGATGTGATATGGCCAAAAAGAATGTGATGAATGATATGTGATGTATGAGATTGATCATGTTCTTGTAATAGGAATCACTACTTGCATGTCGATGAGTATGACAACCGGCAGGAGCCATAGGAGTTGTCTTAATTTATTGTATGACCTGCGTGTCATTGAACAACGCCATGTAATTACTTTACTTTATTGCTAAACCATTAGCCATAGTAGTAGAAGTAATAGTTGGCGAGACAACTTCATGGAGACACGAAGATGGAGATCATGATGATGGAGATCATGGTGTCATGCCGGTGATGATGATGATCATGGAGCCCGAAGATGGAGATCAAAAGGAGCAAAATGATGTTGGCCATATCATGTCACTATTTGATTGCATGTGATGTTTATCATGTTTTACATCTTATTTGCTTAGAACGACGGTAGCTTAAATAAGTTGATTCCTCGCAATAATTTCAAGAAAAGTGTTCCCCCTAACTGTGCACCGTTGCGAAGGTTCATTGTTTTGAAGCACCACGTGATGATCGGGTGTGACAGCTTCTAACGTTCGAATACAACGGGTGTAAGCCAGATTTACACACGCAATACACTTAGGTTGACTTGACGAGCCTAGCATGTACAGACATGGCCTCGGAACACGAAAGACCGAAAGGTCGAGCATGAGTCGTATAGAAGATACGATCAACATGAAGATGTTCACCGACGTTGACCAGTCCATCTCACGTGATGATCGGACACGGCCTAGTTGACTCGGATCATGTAATCACTTAGATGACTAGAGGGATGTCTATCTGAGTGGGAGTTCATAAGATGAACTCAATTCTCCTGAATATAGTCAAAAGGTTTTTGCAAATTATGTCATAGCTCGCGCTTTAGTTCTACTGTTTAGATATGTTCCTAGAGAACAATTTAGTTGAATGTTGATAGTAGCAATTATGCGGACTAGGTCCATAAACTGAGGATTGTCCTCATTGCTTCGTAGAAGGCTTATGTCCTTAATGCACCGCTCGGTGTGCTGAACTTCGAACGTCGTCTGTGGATGTTGCGAACATCTGACATACACATTTTGATAACTACATGATAGTTCAGTAATGTTAAATGGTTTAGAGTTGAGGCACCGAAGACGATTTCAAAACGTCGCGGAACATACTAGATGTTTCAAGGGCTGAAATTGGGATTTCAGGCTCGTGCCCACGTCAAGAGGTATAAGACCTCTGACGATTTTCTTAGCCTGCAAACTAAGGGAGAAAAGCTCAATCGTTGAGCTTGTGCTCAGATTGTCTAAGTACAAAAATCACTTGAATCGAGTGGGAGTTGCTCTTCCAGATGAGATAGTGATGTTTCTCCAAAGTCATTGCCACCAAGCTGCTAGAGCTTCGTGATAAACTATAACATATCTGGGATAGATATGATGATCCTTGAGATATTCACGATGTTTGACACCGCGAAAGTAGAATCAAGAAGGAGCATCAATTGTTGATGGTTGGTGAAACCACTAGTTTAAAGAAAGGCAAGGGCAAGAAGGGATACTTCATGAAACGGCAAATCAGCTGCTGCTCTAGTGAAGAAACCTAAGGTTGAACCCAAACCCGAGACTAAGAGCTTCTGTAATAAGGGGAACAGCCACTGGAGCAGAATTACCCTAGATACTTGGTAGATGAGAAGGCTGGCAAGGTCGATAGAAGTATATTGGATATACATTATGTTAATGTGTACTTTACTAGTACTCCTAGTAGCACCAGGGTATTAGATACCGGTTCGGTTGCTAAGTGTTAGTAACTCGAAATAAAAGCCTGCGGAGTAAACGGAGACTAGCTAAAGGTGAGCTGGTGATATGTGTTGAAAGTTTTTCCAAGCTTGATGTGATCAAGCATCGCACGCTCCCTCTACCATTGAGTTTGGTGTTAGACCTAAATAATTGTTATTTGGTGTTTGCGTTGAGCATAGACATGATTGGATTATGTCTATCACAATACGGTTATTCATTTAAGGAGAATAATGGATACTCTGTTTATTTGAATAATACCTTCAATGGTCTTGCACCTAAAATGAATGGTTTATTGAATCTCGATCGTAGTGATACACATGTTCATGCCAAAAGATATAAGATAGTAATGATAGTACTACCTACTTGTGGCACTTCCATGTAAGTCATATTGGTATAAAACACATGAAGAAGCTCCATGTTGATGGATCTTTGGACTCACTCGTTTTTTGAAAAGTTTGAGACATGCGAACCATGTCTATTGGTATATACACATGAAGAAACTCCATGCAGATGGACCATTTGTACTCACTTGATTTTGAATCACTTGAGACATGCAAATCATACCATATGGGCAAGATGACTGAAAGCCTCGGTTTTAGTGAAATGGAACAAGAAAGCAACTTGCTGGAAGTAATACATTGTGATGTGTGCAGTCCAATGAGTGTTGAGGCACGCAGTGGATATCGTTATGTTCTTACTTCACGGATGATTTGAGTAGATACTGAGTATATTTACTTGATGAAACACAAGTCTGAATTATTGAATGGTTCACGTAATTTCAGAGTGAAGTTGAAGATCATCTTGACAAGAGGACAAAATGTCTATGATATGATCATAGAGATGAGTATCTGAGTTACGAGCTTTGGCACGCAATTAAGACATTGTGGAAATTGTTTCACAATTAATACCGACTGGAACACCATAGTGTGATGGTGTGTCCGAACATCATAGTTGCACCCTATTGGATATGGTGCGTACCATGATGTCTCTTATTGAATTACCACTATCTTTCATGGGTTAGGCATTAGAGACAACCGCACTCACTTTAATAGGGCACCACGTAATTCCGTTGAGACAACACCATTTGAACTATGGTTTGGAGAAACCTAAGTTGTCGTTTCTTAAAAGTTTGGGGCTGCGATGCTTATGTGAAAAAGTTTCAGGTTGATAAGCTCAAACCCAAAGCAGATAAAATGCATCTTCATAGGACACCCAAAATAGTTGGGTATACCTCCAGTCTCATTTCCAGAAGCAAAAGGGATTGTTTCTAGAATCAGGTCCTTTCTCGAGGAAAAGTTTCTCTCGAAAGAATTGAGTGGGAGGATGGTGGAGACTTGATGAGGTTGTTGAACCATCACTTCGACTAGTGTGTGGCAGGGCACAGGAAGTTGTTCCTGTGGCGCCCACACCAATCGAAGTAGAAGCTTATGATAGTGATCATGAAGTTTCGGATCAAGTCACTACCGTACCTCGTAGGGTGACAAGGATGCGTACTACTTCAGAGTGGTACAGTAATCCTGTCTTGAAGGTCATGTTGCTGGACAACAATGAACCTACGAGCTATGGAGAAGCGATGGTTGGCCCATATTCCGACAAATGGTTAGAAGCCATGAAATCCGAGATAGGATCCATGTATCAGAACAAAGCATGGACTTTGGTGGACTTGCCCGATGATCGGCAAGCCATTGAGATAAATGGATCTTTAAGAAGATGACGGACGTGGACGGTAATGTCCCCGTCTATGAAGCTCGACTTGTGGCGAAGAGTTTTTCACAAGTTCAAGGAGTTGAGTACGTTGAGATTTTCTCATCCGTAGCGATGCTTAAGTCCGTCAGAATCATGTTAGCATTAGCTGCACTTATGAAATCTGGCAGGTGGATGTCAAAACGAGTTTCCTTACCAGTTTTCGTAAGGAAATGTTGTATGTGATACAATCAGAAAGGTTTTGTCGATCCTAAGGATGCTAAAAGGTATGCTAGCTCCAACGATCCTTCCATGGACTAGAGCAAGCATCTCGGAGTCAGAATATGCGCTTTGATGGAATGATCAAAGATTTTGGGTTTGTACAAAGTTTATGAGAAACTTGTATTTCCAAAGAAGTGAGTGGGAGCACTATAGAATTTCTGATGAGTATATGTTGCTAACATATTGTTGATCAGAAATGTTGTAGAGTTTCTGGAAAGCATATAGGGTTACATGAAAAGTGTTTTTCAATAAGAAAACCTGGATTAAGCTGCTTGAACATTGAGCATCAAGATCTATAAGGATAGATCAAAAACGCTTAATGGTACTTTCAAATGAGCACATACCTTGACATGATCTTGAAGGTTTTTCAAGATGGATCAGTAAAAGAAGGAGTTCTTGCCTGAGGTGTAAGGTATGAAGTTAAGACTTAAAGCTCGACCACGGCAGAAGAGAGAGAAAGGACGAAGGTCATCCCCTATGCTTTAGACGTAGGCTCTACATATGCTATGCTGAGTACCGCACCTGATGTGTGCCTTGGCACGTGTCTGGCAAGGGGGAACAAAGAGTGATCCAGGAATGGATCATTGGACAGCGGTCAAAATTGTCCTTAGAGTAATAAGGACATGTTTCTCGATTATAGAGGTGATAAAGAGTTTGGCGTAAAGGGTTACGTCGATGCAAGCTTAAACATCTATCCGAATGACTCTGAGTAGCAAACTGGATACGTATAGTGGAGCAACCATTTGGAATAGCTCCAAGTGGAGCGTGGAAGCAGCATTTACAATATGACCTAGAGATTTGTGAAGTACATACGGATCTGAATCTTGTAGACCCGTTGACTAAAACCTCTCTCACAAGCAAAACATAATCAAACCACAGAACTCATTGAGTCTTAATCACATGATCATGCGAACTAGTTTAGTGACACTAGTAAACTCTTTGGATGTTGGTCACATGGCGGTGTGACCTGTGAGTGTTAATCACATAGCGATGTGAACTAGATTATTGACTCTAGTGCAAGTGGGAGACTATTGGAAATATGCCCTAGAGGCAATAATAAATTAGTTCTTATTACTATATTTCCTTGTTCATGATAATCGTTTATTATCCATGCTATAATTGTATTGATAGGAAACTCAGATACATGTGTGGATACATAGACAACACTATGTCCCTAGTAAGCCTCTAGTTGACTAGCTCGTTGATCAATAGATGGTTACGGTTTCCTGACCATGGACATTGGATGTCATTGATAACGGGATCAAATCATTAGGAGAATGATGTGATGGACAGGACCCAATCCTAAGCCTAGCACAAAGATCGTGTAGTTTGTATGCTATAGCTTTTCTAATGTCAAGTATCATTTCCTTAGACCATGAGATTGTGCAACTCCCGGATACCATAGGTTTTCTTTGGGTGTACCAAACGTCACAACGTAACTGGGTGGCTATAAAGGTGCACTACGGGTATCTCCGAAAGTGTCTGTTGGGTTGGCACGAATCGAGAATGGGATTTGTCACTCCGTGTGACGGAGAGGTATCTCTGGGCCCACTCGGTAGGACATCATCATAATGTGCACAATGTGGCCAAGGGGTCGATCACGGGATGATGTGTTACGGAACGAGTAAAGAGACTTGCCGGTAACGAGATTGAACAAGGTATCGGGATACTGACAATCGAATCTCGGGCAAGTACTATACCGATAGACAAAGGGAATTGTATACGGGATTGATTGAATCCTTGACATCATGGTTCATCCGATGAGATCATCGTGGAACATGTGGGAGCCAACATGGGTATCCAGATCCCGCTGTTGGTCATTGACCAGAGAGATGTCTCGGTCATGTCTGCATGATTCTCGAGCCCGTAGGGTCTACACACTTAAGGTTCGATGACGCTAGGGTTATAGGGAAAGTATGTACGCGGTTACCGAATGTTGTTCGGAGTCCCGGATGAGATCCCGGATGTCACGAGGAGTTCCGGAATGGTCCGGAGGTGAAGATTGATATATTGGACGAAGGGTTTTGGAGTCCGGAAGTGTTCCGGAGGTATCGGGTGATGACCAGCATGACCGAAAGGTGTTTCGGGAGCCCCGGCAAGTGTTGGGGTGGCTTCATGGGCCAAGGGATGGGGGAAAACCAGCCCAATAAGGGGTTGTGTGCCCCCCTCACCTATTCCCACGTGACTAGAGGGTTTGGGGCGCCCCATCCACGGTTCCCACCTCCTGGCTTGGGGGCCAAGTCACCCAAAGGGGAGATCCCATCTGCCCTGGCCGCCGCCCCCCCCCTAGGGGAAACCCTAGGGCGCCTCCCATCCCCCTTGACCCTATATATAGTGGAGGTTTTGGGGCTGCCCAACACACGAGTCTCTCTCTCCCAAGGCGCAGCCCTACCTCTCTCCCTCCTCGTCTCTCGTAGTGCTTGGTGAAGCCCTGCTAGAGTACCGCGCTCCTTCATCACCACCACACCGTCGTGCTGCTGCTGGACGGAGTCTTCCCCAACCTCTCCCTCTCCCCTTGCTGGATCAAGCAACGGGAGACGTCACCGGGCTGCACGTGTGTTGAACGCGGAGGCACCGTTGTTTGGTGCTTAGATCGGATTCGGCCGCGATCTGAATCGCTTTGTGAACGACTCCACCGACCGCGTTCTTGCAACGCTTACGCATCGCGATCTTCAAGGGTATGAAGATGCACTCCCCTCTCTCTCCTTGCTAGTATATCCATAGATTGATCTTGGTGATGCGTAGAAAATTTTGAATTTCTGCTATGTTCCCCAACATCAGCAAAGCGTTCAAATTCTTCATCATCTTTCTTTTTAATTGACTTGGGTGGAAAAGGCATAGGTTTTTGAACCCACGGTTCTCTTTCTTTACCGTGTTTTCTAGCAATAAAGTCTCTTTTGTCATATATTGTATTCTTGGGTTGTGGGTTATCAAGATCAATTGGTGGTTCTATCTCAACATCATTTTCTCTTTCTTTATTATTATTTGTTTGAGTATTTTCATGAATCCCTTCATTATATTTTTCATTATCATAAGGTGAGTGTTCATTACCAGACTGAGTTTCAGCATCAGAGATAGAAATTTCATTATCATTATCAGGAGGCTTTTCTATTTCAGGTTCACTAGAAGCATGTAAAGTCCTATCACTTTTCTTTTTCTTCTTCTTTTTAGAAGGACTAGGTGTTGTGGTGTTGTTCCTTTGTGAATCATGTTCAATTCTTTTTGGGTGTCATTTTACCTCCTCTACTTGCAACTCTAACATCAAAGTCATGTATGTTGTTATTCATTTCATCAAGCAATTTGCATTGTGATTTAGCAACTTGTTCTAACTGAGTTTGAACCATAGAAGCATGCTTTCCAACACCTCTAACATCATTTGAGATTCTAAATAACAAGTCACTCAAGCGAGTAATAATATCAGAATTGTATTTCAATTGTTTCTTAACATTTGCATTGAAGTGATCTTGTTTTCTAATGTAGTTTTCAAACTCATAAAGGCATTGGCTAGGGTGCATATTGTGAGGATTGTCATTATCATTGAACTTCATTAGAGAATTTACCGAATATTTGTAGGTATTAGCAGCTGAGTTGTCAATTCAACCACACCTGGAGATTAATTATCTGCGGCAACATGATCAGCAGCAAAGTAATATGATAGTTTTGATAGTAGTGACATCAGCAATAGTAACAGTAACAGTGATAGCAGTAGTTTTGTAACAAGTGCAACAATAACAATAGCAGTAGTAACTTAGCAAGCACAATATAAGATAAATTCGTAGGCATTGGATCGGTGACTTGTTGTATGATATTCATCATGACACAGTTATAACCTAGGGCGATACGACACTAGCTCCAGTTCATAAATATAATGTAGGCATGTATTCCGTAAATAGTCATACGTGCTTATGGAAAGAACTTGCATGACATCTTTTGTCATACCCTCCTGTGGCAGCGGGGTCCATATTGGAAACTAAGGGATATTAAGGCCTCCTTTTAATAGAGAACCGGAACAAAGCATTAACACACACACGGTGAATACATGAACTCCTGAAACTACGGTCATCACCGGGACTGGTCCTGACTATTGTCACTCCTTGGTTGCCGGATCATAACATGTAATAGGTGACTATAACTTGCAAGATTGGATCTAGAACATGGATATAATGGTGATAACATAAACGGTTCAGATCTGAATTCATGGCACCTAGGCCCAAAGTGAAAAGAATTAAGCATGTCAAAGTCATACAACATCAATCTCAGAACATAGTGGATACTACGGATCAAGCCCTAACAAAACTAACTTAATTACATGATGAATCTCATCCAACTCCTCACCGACCGTGAGCCTACGAAGGAATTACTCACTCCTGGTGGGGGCATCATGGAATTGGCAATGGAGAAGGGTTGGTGATGATGAAGAACGAAGATCCCCCTCTCCGGAGCCCTAAACGAACTCCAGATCTGGCCTCCCGATGAAGAACAGGAGCTGACGGCGGCTCCATATCGTGGATCGTGATAATTCTTTCTCCCTTATTTTTTTAGAAAAATAGGACTTTATAGTGTCGGTTTCAGGGTCTGCGGGGCCACCAGGTGGGGACAACCCACCTGGGAGCGCCGGGAGGGGTGGGTGCCCTGGTGGGTTGTGCCCACCCAGGTGCCCCCCTCTGGTGGATCTTGGCTCCAGAAATTCTCTTTATTGATATATAAATTCCTCGCAAAGTTTTGTTCCATTCCAAGAACTTTTATTTCTGCACGAAAACAACACCATGATAGTTCTACTGAAAACAGCGTCAGTCATGGTTTAGTTTCATTCAAATCATGAAAATTAGAGTCCAAAACAAGAGGAAAAGCATTAGGAAAAGTAGATATGTTAGAGACGTATCACGTAGTTCTTTTTACTAGTACGTCAAATCAAAATATGGCTTAGCGTGTATTCAATTTAAAATGATCGCTACAAAGAGAAAAACAATTACTCCACTTCGGGACTTGCTTGCTAGGGTTACTCTCCCCCCCTCTCTCTCTCTCTTCTCACTGGACGTCACAGATCCGGCCGGATCCCTTCCGCTGGGTAGGGGAGGAGGTGCAACATTGAGGTGGTCCCCGTTGGCGAAGGAGGAAGCCGACGCATGATACTTCTCCAGCGTATCTATAATTTTCTATTGTTCCATGTTATTATTTTATCTATTTTGGATGTTTTATATGCATTAACATGCTATTTTATATTATATTTGGAACTAACTTATTAACCTAGAGCCCAGTGCTAGTTTATGTTTTTTCGTTGTTTTTAGCTTCACGGAAAATGAATACCAAACGGAGTCCAAACGGAATAAAACCTTCACGACGATTTTTCTTGGACCAGAAGACACCCCGGAGGCTTGAAGATCAAGCCAGAAGAGCCACGAGGAGGCGACAAGGGGGAGGGTGTGCCCAGGGGGGTAGGGCGCACCCCTGCCTTGTGGCCCACTTGTGACTCCCCTGACCTAATTCTGCCTCCTATGCACTACTGCAGGATGCTGCTGACGCGACACTACGATCAGAGACCCTTCGAGAAATTGTGTGCGATGCCGTAATCGCAAATGGTGGTGTATGACAACCGTCAGAAATGTATAAAACATTTGCAATGACGGATGCATCAAACACGGTTCAGGTTTTAATTGCATGTGCGATGAAGGGCATGCGGTTCAGTTCAATTAACTGTTTGCCATGAGGAGGACCAAAAGAAACGGGCAGCCAGATGAAGGCGTGTGCGATACACAGCATACAGTTCACTCGGATGAACTGTTTGTGATTACGCAACACAAAAGAAACGGGCAGCCAGATGAAGGTGTGTGCGATATGTAGCATACGGTTCACTCAGATGAACTGTTTGCGTTGAGACAAGAGAACATGAACGGTTCAATATAACAAGATGTGTGTGATACGTGACAAACATATCTGTTGGGGATATAACTATTGAGTATAAACCGCCCAGGAGGGGCCGGTTTACCCTCAACCGTATTGAAGCCCATGAAGTCTCAGAAGATGGCGTTTTACTATGAAGCTTAGAGGCCCAGAGCCCAGTGGCAGATTAGGGCCCATAATAGCAAACCGCCATCGTTATGTAAACTTGTGTTGTAAGTTAGGAAAGGAGAGACTAAGTCGGACCCTTGTATGAGTCGGCCTCGGGACTCTGTAGACCGGCTGGGTGTCAACCTGTGTATATAAAGGGATGACCCGGCGGCGTTTCAGGGACAACAGACAACAACTTGAGACTCAGGAAAAGCGTATTCGCTCCCTGATCATCGAAACCCAATCAATCCCATCACAACTAGACATAGGCTTTTACCTTCATCGAAGGGGCCGAACTAGTATAAACTCCCGTATCCCTTGTCCGGTTTAACCCCTTCAAGCTAACCCGTAGCGATGGCTCCGGGACTAAGTCCTTTCATGAGGACATCTGACGTGTTAATTCCATGACAGTTGGCGCCCACCATGGGGCTATCGCACAATGGTGTCGAGTTCTTGAAGGGCTGCTCTGAAGGACTTAAGGGGTACATGGTCGGCCGGATGACCAAAAGTCGTCGCTGCAAGCTCTACATGGATGACGAAGGATGGAGCCCTGAAGCTGGCTCAATCGAGTACGGGTACCGGGTCCCTTTTGGCGGAATTCACGTCTTCATTGGCAAGATCGGTGAACCGGGCCCTGAGCCGGACGTCTACACCGACCTCGTCGAGACGGCTAAGCGTGCAAGCCCTGCCCGGGTGAAACCCGCCATGAAGCGTGCGTTCGTAGGATGTGTCCATGGGATCGGATCTGATCCGGTGTCTGAAGGCGAGATGGTTATTTATTCCGATGACGAGTCGTCCACTGGTGAAACCGAGTCCCTATACCAGGTTCAGGATGGTGTGTTTGAAGGATATTCCGATGGTAATAGTATTCCGGATCTTTTTGAACCACCAAGTCGGGTTGCTGTTTTCATGGCCGGAACACAGCCCACTCTGCAGTCTTCATCCACAGCAGCAATGAATACCGGATCAGCAGCCGCGGCAGGAGGCCCGGCGCGCCGACCGGCTCAAGTACTCTCCGGTTTGATGGACGCCTGGGATACCTTGTTGACCACGGCAGTTACCCCGGAGACGCAGGATCAGCATAATGCGAATATTGCGAAGCTGAAGGACTAGGTAACACAGGACAAGGAGGATCTAGCAATGGAGGACGCTAGGTTGGCTGAAGAACGGGCCGCTTTGGATGCCCAGTCACAACAAATCAGAATGCAACACATGACGTAATGCGGAGAAAGTATCGATCACGTCTGCCATCAGTCTACGAGGGAATGAATCTTTTCAACACGCCAGGGGCTAGGCCAAGTAATCCGGTAGCCACAAACCGGACTGATGCACCGAGGGCAGCACCGGATCAACCACGGACGATGGAACCACCTCGACGAACAGATAACCCACCGCAATACGCGCCTACTCCACCGGGTCACTTCTCAAGTCCTTTGGATAATATGATTGTTGCAGCATCATGCTTGGCAGCTATTCTGATGGAGGGTGATTCGCTGGCAGCAATTGAGACACGGCGGGCCAGAGATCTTCTTCAAACCGCCGTGGTGCAGCTGCAGGCTTATTCCTACAGTCGGGATAGAATTCATTCCACTCCTTGTCCGAGCAAAAGTTATAGCAGGCACATGGAGGAACTGGAGGTGTTTACCAGTGCACTGCAGCGGAATATTCCCCAAAGGCCCAATCTGGCACGTGGTGAAGTAAATGCTCAGGAAGTGGTGGATAATGGCAGGGCACGAAGGGAGGCCGCTTTGGCAGCACAGCATGCAGGTCGTTATCAACCCGCCCCGGTTCAACCTGCGGCGTTAGTAGACCGTGGTACCGGGTTAGCCTTTAGCTCCTGGGGAGTCCCTTGTCTCTTTCTGGCTCTATGCAATGTGTGACTGCCTAAAGATTTTAAGGGTCCACGTAAAGTGTCGAATTACACGGCGGATCAACCACCTGAGGTGTGGGTTGAAAGTTATGAGATGGCAATGGAGATGCTGGACGTGGATGAAGCGGCATGTGCCAAGTATTTCACGATAATGTTGGAAGGGACAACTCGTACTTGGTTGAAAAACTTACCAGCTAACTCCACCGAATCGTGGGACCAGTTGAAGGCCCGGTTTATAGCCAATTTCAAAGACACCTGCAAACAGCCCATGTCTATTGTGGATCTGGATGCCTGTGTTCAAGGGGAGAACGATTCAACCACTCATTGGGTGCGCCGGGTTTCATAAGTTGTGCATTCTTCAGACCGGATTAACGCTGGTCAGGCAATCATCACTTTGGAACGCAATTGCCGGTTTAAGTCACTAAAGATGAAGTTGGGACGGCTCAAGCGTCATTGCGATGACTTGGGCACCCTCATGGCCGCCTTGGTCAAATATGCCGATTCTAATAATACCAAGGATCCCGATTCTGATGAGGAGAAACCGGAGAAGGGAAAGAAGAACGGCGGTGCCAAGGGACAGCAGCACAACCAAGGAGGCCATGGGAATAACGGTAAGTGTAAAGCGGATTCAGATTTTGTAGCTAATGCTAATGTGCAGCGTCGTAAGGGTAAACCGCCCCAGCGCGGTGGCGGAATGAATCTGGAGCACTTGTTGAATCAGCCCTGCCCAAAGCATGGGACCAAGGAAGTTCCTGCAACGCATCTCTGGAAGGATTGTCATATTATGAAGGAGTTCAAAAACTCTGATCTTTTCCGGTACAATCAGGGTCCATCAAACGGTTCAGGTCCAGGTTTTCACAACGGCGGTTCAAACTCTGGATTTCAGAACAATCAGGGCAACCAGAACAACCAAGGTGGTGATAACCAGCAGAATAATCAAGGAAATCAGCAGCAGTCGGGTTACCAGAGTCACCCAAAGCAGTTGAATGGTGGGCAGTATCATGTGTTTACCACTAGTTTGTGCAAGCGTGATCAGAAGCTTCACAAGAGGGCAGTTAATGCCGTTGAACCAGCAGTACCACGTTATCTGCGGTGGTCCGAACGACCTATTTTATGGAGTAGAGAGGATCATCCGCCCCGGTTTGACAATCCGGGTCACCTGGCTTTGGTGGTGGCACCTCAGGTAGGAGGTTATAAGTTCACCAAGGTACTCATGGATGGAGGAAGCAGTATCAACATTTTGTATTATGAGACCTTCCGTCGCATGGGGTTGACAGACAAGAGTCTTAAACCGTCCAACACTGTTTTTCATGGTGTGGTACCAGGTAAATCAGCATATCCTGTTGGTAAGATCACTTTGGAGGTTGCGTTTGGTGATGAGCACGATTCTTGGTCTGAGACATTGACCTTTGAAGTGGTGAGGATCCAGAGCCCGTACCATGCACTGTTTGGGTGACCGTCTTATGCAAAGTTCATGGCGAGGCCATGTTATATTTACTTACAGCTCAAGATGTCGGGTCACAAGGGGACCATCACGGTTCACGGAAGTCATAAAATTGCTTTGGATTGCGAGGAAGGTGATGCGGCCTATGCTGAGTCGGTTTGTGCTACAGAGGAGCTGAAGTTTTATAAGGAAAATGTTGGTCCGGCAGACATGACCCCTCTAAAGAAGCCCACCACTGAGCATGACCCAACCCTGCATTTCAAACCAGCTGATGAGACTAAACTTGTTGACTTCGTTCCTAGCGATTTGTCCAAGCAGTTCAGCATCAGCACAAATCTAGATCCGAAATAGGAAAGTGCGCTCATCGAGTTCATCCCTGAGAACCGGGACATTTTTGCATTGAAGCCTTCTGACTTGCCAGGTGTACCAAGGGAACTTGCTGAGCACACTCTTAATATTGATCCCAAGTTTAAACCGGTCAAGCAATTTCTTCGTCGCTTTAATGAGGAAAGACGCAAGGCAATTGGTGAAGAGGTAGCCCGGCTGTTGGCTGCTGGGTTTATCATTGAAGTATTTCAGCCTGAATGGTTGGCTAATCTGGTGCTTGTTCTCAAGAAAAACGGCACTTGGCGTATGTTTGTGGACTACACCGATTTGAATAAAGCTTGTCCGGTCGATCCCTTTGCTCTCCAGCGTATTGATCAGATCATTGATGCAATGGCAGGTTGTGAGCGCCTGAGTTTCCTGGATGCTTATTCAGGTTATCATCAGATCAAGATGGCAGTTAAGGACAAGGAGAAGACAGCCTTCATCACTCCCTTTGGAGCCTTCTGCTATGTTTCTATGCCCTTTGGGCTCAAGAGTGCCCAGGCAACTTATCAGCGTTGTGTGTAGAATTGTCTTCACACGCAGATTGTGTGTAATGTTCATGCCTATGTGGATGACATTGTGGTAAAATCCAGGAAGAAGGAAACACTGATAGATGAGCTCAAGGAGATGTTTTACAATCTTCGGGTTTACAAAATGATGCTCAATCTGGATAAATGTGTTTTTGGTGTTCCGGCAGGCAAGCTCTTGGGCTTTCTGGTATCCAACAGAGGCATTGAGGCTAATCCGGAAAAAATCAAAGCAATTACATCCCTGGCTAAACCGAAGTGCATCAACGATGTTCAGCGTCTGGCGGGTCGGATTGCAGCCCTTAGCCGGTTTATCAGCCGCTTGGGAGAGAAGGCAATTCCTTTGTATCAGATGTTGAAAAAGACAGACGATTTCATCTAGAGTGACGCAACTAATGCGGCTTTTGAGGAGTTAAAGCGGCAGTTGGTTGAACCGCCGGTTCTTGCAGCTCCAGTTTATAATGAGCCCTTGCTATTATACGTAGCTGCCAATGCCCGAGCGGTCAGTGTGGAAATTGTGGTTGAACGTAAGGAGGCTGGGAAGGAGTATCCGGTTCAATGACCAGTGTATTACATCAGTGAAGTCTTGATCGAGTCAAAACAACGCTATCCACATTGGCAGAAGTTGGTGTATGGAGTTTTTATGGCAAGTCGAAAGCTCAAACAATACTTTCAAGGCCATCCCATCACAGTGGTTAGTTCTGCTCCTTTGGGTGACATAATTCAAAATAGGGAAGCCACTGGCCGGGTTGCAAAGTGGGCAATTGAGCTTGGTCCACACGGTTTGAAGTATGTGCCTCGAACAGCCATCAAATCCCAAGCAATTGTGCATTTTATCAATGATTAGACTGAGTTGCAAGCACCAGAGGACAAGCCGGATAATACATACTTGACTATTCATTTTCATGGATCCAGGCAATTGGAGGAATCGGGGGCTGGAGTTGTCCTTACTTCCCCTCGAAGTGATAAAATTTGCTATGTTCTCCGCTTGATGTTTCCCTGTACTAACAATGCAGCTGAGTACGAAGCTTTACTCCATGGTCTTCGGGTGGCTAAAGAGATGAACTTAAGTCGAGTTCGTTGTTTTGGAGATTCTGATCTAGTGGCTCAGCAAGTTTCTGGTACTTGGGATTCTAATGACCCACTCATGGCGGCTTACAGATGGGAGGTGGATATTGTGGCGGGTCACTTCAAAGGGTATCAGGTTGAGCATATCGATCGGCGCAAAAATAAAGCACCAGACGCTTTAAGCCGGCTTGGATCTCAGCGCAAATCGGTACCTCCCAATACCTTTTTAGATATCTTGCATAACCCGTCTGTTAAGTTGCCTACAGAAGAGGATTTGGCTGTTCCTGATCCGGAGGCTCAATTGGTGGCCTCTTTACACATTGTGCTGGATTGGACAGTTCCGTATCTGGTGTATATGAACCGGGGAGAGTTACCAGATGATGAAGTTCTGGCTCGGCAGATAGTCCGGCGATCCAAGTCCATGGTTATTCACAATGGCGAGTTACACCGCTGTAGCGTTTCAGGCGTATTTCAGCGTTGTGTTTCTCCGGAAGAAGGCCAAGAGATCCTACGGGAAATTCATGAAGGGGATTGTGGTCATCATGCCGGTTCAAAGTCCCTGGTTGCAAAGGCTTTTCGACATGGGTTCTACTGGCTGACAGCTCATGCTGATGCGGAGGATCTGGTACAACGATGTGATGCTTGTCAAAAGTTTTCACGCAGAGCTCATGTTCCGGCTCAAGAACTATGGATGATTCCTATCACTTGGCCTTTTGCCACTTGGGGGCTTGATATGTGGGACCCTTTAAGCGTTCCAAGGATAAGAAGACCCACCTATTGGTGGCGGTTGATAAATTCACCAAGTGGGTTGAAGCAGAGCCTGTCAGCAAGTGTGATGCGGCTACGGTGGTTCAGTTTCTCAAAAAGATTATCTTCCGCTTTGGTTTTCCACACAACATCATCACGGATAATGGCACAAACCTTTCTAAAGGTGAGATGGAAGATTTCTGTCAAAGAGAGCACATCCGGCTTGACTTAGCATCTGTGGCGCACCCTCAATCCAACGGTCAAGCAGAGAGAGCCAATCAAGAAATCTTGAAAGGTATTAAACCCCGGCTCATGATTCCCTTGAAGCGGACCCCGGGTTGTTGTGTGGAAGAATTACCTTATGTCTTATGGAGCATCAACACCACCCCCAATCGTTCAACAGGATACACACCTTTCTTCATGGTGTACGGGGCAGAGGCGGTCCTCCCAAGTGATATTCGTCATGACTCGCCCCGGGTTGCTAATTATGTTGAAGCGGACAACGAGCAAGCACACCAAGAGGCGCTGGATCTGTTAGATGAGAAACGGGACATGGCTCTGGCTCGATCGGCGGTTTATCAACAAGACCTGCGGCGTTATCACAACCGCCGGGTTAGGACAAGAACCTTTCAAGAAGGCGACTTGGTGCTCCGGCTCATCCACACTACTAGGAAAAGGCCTACTAATGGCGCACTGGTTTTGCCTACTAATGGCACGCCATTAGTAGCACGCCACTAGTATTTTTACTAATGGCGCACCACTGGTGCGCCATTAGCATCTGGTATACTAATGGCGCACCAAGCAGTGCGCCATTAGTTTTTCCCACAGTGCGCCACTAGTGTTGTGGGGACCCCGACCCATAGGTCGTGATCACCGAATGCACGTGTACATACCGTATTACACAAGTAGGACCATTATGGTCGAGTCTTGAGTATAACATCGCAGCGGAAATCTTCGTCGATAACTTGGACCCATGCCATCTGCCTTAACCCTACAGGCATTCTGACTGGGAAACGTCCTAGCTCGCATGTTCGTCGCCGAAGTATCCCTCATCATATCCTGTTCTTTCATGCCTGGTCAATAAAATAACCAGTGGCAAGCCAATGAGTACTTTGAATGTACTCGCAAGCAACCCATGTTTTGGTTCAAGAGACAACAATGCATGATATAGGTAAATTTTGCAGAAAGCTAGTTTTGAGTGCAATGACATGTTCAACAACTTGTAAGACATGCATTAGGAGAATTCAAGTAACCATGAGGACAGGTTACAGATATCAACATAAATAGAGTGGGCACCAACCCAACTCAATCATGTCAAGTCCTTTGACTTGACCGAAGTAGTTTTATCAACTCACACACACACGGTTGTAAAACTCTGGACATAGTTTAAGCAGCACCGCCCAACCGTCCTTGACCGTGGACACGGCTATTCGAATAGTTTTACACTCTGCAGAGGTTGCACACTATACCCACAAGATTCGGGGAACTTCCGTGTCATCCACGACCCGCGATACCTCAAGTACCCGGGGTAAGCACCCGATCACTACCTTTCCCTAGACGACACTAACATGGAGTCCACTCGATTGGTAGTAACTCTCGTGCCCAACATTATCACATAACATTTTCGTGGAGCCACGCTCCATAATCATCTCACATCACAAGCACGGGGTACCAACGGTGTGTCCGGTGCCCCATAAAAATGTTCTTGGTCACCCTACCTGGCACGACCCCGTCCCGAGAGAGAGCACCAACTCTCCCCCGTCACTAGTAATGCAGGCTCCAAGCTAGTATCGACCTAGGTAATCAATAATGCCCTTTCCCATATAAGGGTAGGGTGGTTGCGCATGTAAGGTTGGGACAGTCGACAAATCTTAAATCTAATCCGTTTTCAAAAACAACACACACTTGCCTCGGTACACCACTTCGTCATCAAGTGGTTACCCATCTCATCATCTCCCCCGGGCATAAGTGGCACCCGATGGGGTTTTCGAAAAGTCTTTTGAAATTACTTTGTCTCGTTCAACATGCATATACCCATCCCTTCTTGCGTAGCATCTACTTTGGCATCCTATCTACTCCCACCGGCATAACCCTCATAAGAAGGTAGGGTCATGCACAATGCAAGTATCAACGAGGAAGTACGGTGGCAAACCACCCCATGTGGTCATCACAGTATCATGTCTCTGATGCAAGCAATAAGAGTGCTATATGACATGTATAAAAAGGGTTTCATAGACATGGTCAAAGGGCTGCTTGCCTGTTTTAACAGAGTCTTCGAGGTCTTCAAATATCTCTGGTCCAACTCTGAGCATTTCGTCTACTTCGTCAACTACCGTCGAAAGCAACCATAATAAGCAACACAACAAGGCAGGAAATAAAAGTGCTCTAAAAATATGAGTTGGACTTTTCTGGGATACCTCTGGTCATATGAGGGATGAACAAAGTGGTTTCATTAGGATTTGATCAATGGACATCTCTGAACATTTCAATATGATGGAATCAAGAGGTTTATGGATTTGCAAGAAGTGTATAGAAATATATTTTTAGAAAATGAGCAAAGATGAGCATTTAACAAAGGATGATTTTAGAAGCATTTAGGATTTGGTTTCACTGGATTTGGAGTTCAGATGAATATTCTATGGATTTGCAAAGTTGACAAACATGAAGAAATGGCTCATTATTTTGTGGGGTACAGAAAGTATCAAGAAAAATGTTCATAAACTAGGTTATGAATTTAGAAGCATCTAGGGATTTGCATCATGGCATTTGGATCAATCTTGAGCTCTCTGTGATTTTCTAAAGTTCATCACAGAAATAGGAAAAGTAGGATTTGATAAATATTTGTGAAGGAAAGGTTTCTGGAAAAATGTGCATGTTGCATCACCAGGTAGATCATGATTTATAGAGTCACTAGAAATTTGAATCATCAAATTTGGAGCTCTGTTGATTTATTTATGGATTTTAGAAACTCAATGGAAAAATAATAAAAAGAAATATAGGGCATTACCCTTATCTTGCGCACCGGCGAGAGATAGCCGTGGGCCGGCCCAGCTGCTCGATCGCGTGGGCGATACGGGCAACGTCGAAGGCACCCAGCCGGAGTACGCCTTCGCTGCGGGGACGCGGGAGAAACCGAATGCGCCTCCACTTTCCAGCGTGGCCCCGTGGCTGGGCCACTGACGAGCGGGGCCCGCCTGTCAGGTTCGTCCTCCACCTCCCGCGTGGGTGCGACAGGAGATAGAGGAGGCGCTCGACGCCAGTCACCAGCGCTACAGGGCATCGCCGGCGATGTTCTGCCCACTGGCGTGCTCAGGAGGTGATGCCGCGCCGATCCATGGGTGGCACGGCCGCCGAGGAGCTCAGGGTCGAGCACGGCGTTGGCCGCGGCGGAGGAGGTCGGCGGCGGCGGCGGTTACGGCTCTACGGCCACCGGGAGGAGAGGGAGAAGCACGAGGGGGGCTCGCGGTGATGGTGGTGATGCTCTAGTGCGGTCCAGAGGGAAGGAGGAGGAGAGGTGGGCGCGAATTTAGGCGGAGTCCGGCGGCTCGGCTCCGGCCATGGGGAGCGACAGAGGGCTCGGCGAGAGGGTTGGCTGGGTCTGGGTGACGTACGGGAGGGAGAGAGAGTGAAAGGGCTCCGGAGAGAGGCCTCGGGCGGACTTATATAGCGAAGCCATGGCTCACCGTGGACGACGCCTATGGGCATCCGCGGAAATGGCCATGGTGGACACGGGAGGAGGCTTGGGGCTGTCTGTGGCGCTCGTGGGCGTTGCGTAGGGTGCCAGGAAGAGAGAGAGGGAGCGGGGCGAGGCTCTGGTGCTTGCGCGTGCGAGGTCGGGCATTGGCCGAGCCGGGCAGCGTCGGGCACGAGCAGCAGGGGGTGAGAGAGGGAGGGAGAGAGAGGGGCATGCACGGCTGTCGTGTTGCAGACGTCGAGGACCTCGACTGACGCGAGGGGGAGGCTCGAGGTGGACTGGAGCGCCGTGTCAACGGTCGGGAGTACGGTAGCATGCTCAAGAGCGCGTCTTTGGCCGACATGCGCGGCTTTTACGCGCGCACTCGCGCGTCCACTTGTGTCTAGTGGCTGCAGGGGGGAGTAAACAATGTGGCAAAGGGCATTGGATGCCTTGGGGAGCCAGTAGAGGAGAGGAGGGTGAAGAGAGAGTGAAAATGTTGTTGTCCAGAGAAGGAAAGTGGATCCATGCCCCCCTTCATCATTGCCTCTCAGGCAGGGCAGCACACCACAGGTAGAGGGGGACTAGGAGAGGTTGTGGGAAGAAGTTCAGCTAATGGAGATTACTGGAAATGGCCAAAGCATGCATTTTAAGTTTCTGCCAGAAGGTGTTTGATGTAGGTTTGGGCAGGCAAATGGTCTTCCCTTGTCATGAGGCTTGACAGGGTAAAATGGCATGAGAAAATAAGAGGTTCCACCAAGATTGAGCTCATTTGGGAAAAGTAGCCAATGCAACTTTTGTGAACCCTAGAAATCAACAGAAATGGACTTCCCAAGATTTATTCATGCAAACCTATTGTCCTTGATGCACCACTTGGTGTAGTGTCATAATTTGAGGTTCTGAACATGTCCACAAAAGTTGAGATCAAAAGGAGAAAGTTTCCAATGTAGAGTTGTTCAAATTTGGTTCTGGACAGAAAGGGTTTTGGGGCACTTTGATCAAGTTAACTTGTTCTCCAACCTGTGCCATTTGGTCTAGATGGATTATTAGACCATTTGAGCATGTTCACAAGGTTTGAGAACATTTGGACATGTTTGGCAATGTAAAGTTGCTCAAACTTTAAAATGGATAGAAATGGTTTTGAGGGGATTTCATGGGGCTATACTATTCTCCATGGCATGATATTTGTCAAGATCATCAAACATATCAGATGTGACATGCTAGAATTTTCTTGAAATGTTTGGAGAATATTTCGTTTGTAAATATTTCAAAAGCTTGAAATGTCCAGAAAGGGTCTTTGAGGTATTTGACCAATATTTTTAACATGACCATGTGTTGAAACTCTTATATATGGACAATATATGTCCTATGAGTTTCCCTAAATTTTGTCAAATATTTTTGAAGCAATAAAATAATTTTTTCCCTATTAAAGACCATTTCTGGCCTTAAGAAAAAGCTTTTAAACAAAATAGGAAAATAACTTTTAAAATTATATTTTTGTGGTTTCTGGGTATCCTATATCTAATAGGAGTCAAATATATTTTTGGAAAGATTTTTACTACCCTTAATTAAGTACTTGCAGTGCAAACCTCAATTCAGGGGTTTTTGGAAAACTAATTTTTGAAAATACTTTTTGGCCAAATTACTTTTGTAAGAAAATACTATATTGCTCTATACACGTGGCATGATCATTGGGAAAAGGTTTTGGATCAAGGAGATGAAGTATAGGAGTTGGGGGATTTATTTGATTTTTAGAGCACTTGCAAACAACACACGAAATCCAATCAAGGCAAGGTCCAAAGACTCAAAAGTTTTTATCAAACCACATTTTATCATGATTTATTAGCTTAAGTGTTGTGGCATGAAAATCAGGGTGTGACAGACCTACCCCCCTTACAAGAATCTCGTACCCGAGATTCCCAGACTAGGCGCGGAAAGGAATACAGAAACTTGGATCTGGGGTAGTCTTCAAGTCCTCATGTTGCTTCTGCTTCCGTGTAGTGCTCCATTGAGCTTCAAGTACTTGATGGTGTGGTTTCGTGTATGACGCCCTGCTTGATCTAGGTTGCTAAGGGGTTTCTTGCGGTGGTAATATTGGGCTAGGGGTCGATGGCTCGGTGGTTAATGCCCTCGTAGAGATCGGGCAAGTTAGGAAGTTGGAAACACTTCCGGGGTTGTGATGCATGGAAAGCATTGTGCACATCAGGTAACTCAGGTGGCATCTCCAGCTGGTAACTGTCTTCTCTTTGTCTCGTAGTGATCTCAGAGGGGGTTGTTAAATCTTGGAGTGATCTCGAAGGGGGTCGATGAATCTTGGTGTGGGTCTCCTTGTCATGGAAATGCTTGGTTCCTTAAAGAGGAGTGGCTTGCAGATACACCTGGTCTTCAACGCGGATGTTTACTTCTTGATGATGGTGGTAGTTCTTCCTCCTTGGCATGGCGGTCTTCAAATGTTCCTGGACTAGCTGAACGGCTCTTCTTGTGTCTTCAGGTGGACAAGTAGGTCACCAAATGATGATAACAATTATCTTGTCTAAGAACTCCATGAAGGCTATGTTCACGGGGTACATAAAGTAGGCTGGGGAATTAGTGGTGGTCAGG
>NC_041385.1:503255807-503259046 GCF_002162155.2 Triticum dicoccoides | reverse complement strand
TAGAGTATGGTCCAAGGTGTTCTTGATCTAGAGTCGAGACCCACGGTCATGGTCCGACCATGTTGTAGCTTGGTAGGGCTTAAGGGTTTCAAGGATTCTAGTGTGCGAGTGAGTATTTATCATCTTATCTCTAAGCACGGTTTCTGAGATGCCAATTGTTCTATTTAGTCTTCCAAGCAAATCACATCATATCACTGATAGTATCATTTCGCATAGGTCAACTCCAATCATCACTCATGTGATTCATATCCTCATGACTCTCGAGAGGAGGTCTAACAAAATCATATATGTCCACAATCCCCAAACTCATATGTATGGCTACCCCTAAAAATCCATGGGTAGAACATATAAGCTGCTAAGCTTGAACATGACAATCCAAGTGCTCAGCCTATTCTTCCAAGGTCTAAGATAAAGCACCTCTATCCTAGGGAAACATGTCGTATGCCACTCCAAGATCCTGTTTCCTTCCTATGAATCAACTCCAACAACCCATTAACTACACCAATCCTTACATGATCCAGTAGTTCTTCAAATCCAATCTCTATGGTGTTCCACACGATCTCCTAATATCCTATAATCCACAAATACTGGGAAGGCTACCTTACTATAGTCAGTCCACCAATTTCCATTGTCATGGTCAAGTAAACTCCAAGGTCAAGCTTATATAGAACCCTAAATAAACTCCGATGATTAGTCCAATCTCCTAGTTTATCGTCCACCGAGAAACATGGTATCATGATCGAGATCATCAGTCTAAATACAATTTACTCCGAACCATGTAGACATACTCAGCATCTATGTTCAACTAGAATCACCTACTTAAATCCAAATCTCTTGTCCAACGAGAATTCCTACATGTTCCTCCAAGTCATTTACGTAATATCAATTGTCTCCTATCAATATCCCATGGCTAAGTTAAATCCAAATACTTCCAAGAATTCCAGCTTGCGATCATAATTGTCCTATAAATCCAATTTACTCAGGGGTAATGAAAGCTATGCTACTCTATAATCATGATCCCACCAAGTTCATCTTCCAACATCAAAGCCTCATAATCCACCAAGTAGTCTCATATAATTCCTCAAGTCATTGATATAAACTCATCAAGTCATTTGTCCTCTATTCCTATATCCTCAGATTGGTCCTTCCTATGGCATCGTCAGTTCTGGTGCTATCTTAGGAAGATAATGTGCTCATTCACTATGCCCATTAGTTCCATAATGAACCCAATGATAAGCAAGGTTACGGAGGCTTAACAGGTTCTCTTGCAATTCTGCAGGTTAAGCACATGGTTAAGGTTTCGATCTGGGGTATCTCATGAAGTCTCGAAGGGTCTAGGAATGGGTTTCAAATCTTGAGGGGAAACCACAACTCAAAGGGGCTGCACTTGGTCGAGGAGGTTGTAGCAAAAGTCTTCAGTGCTGGTTGGTTGCCAAAGTAGAATCCTTGGTGTATCTTGTCTTGCTAGCCTTCAGTTGAGGAGAGAGATGAGAGGGAAAAGTAGCATAGAGGAGGGGAATGCCTAAAGGGGGTTCTATAGTGCTAGTGCAAACAAACAGGTGCAAGAGGGCCAAACAAAAGAAACAAGGTGAGGGAGGTGATATAGTCGCATACTTGTCGCCTAGGGCAAAAGTGCGACCTATATCAAAACACAAACGAATAAAAACAAGCAACACACAATCATGGTTCTATTCGAACTATCATACGGACTCGACTGCGCATAGGGGGTACACGACTCATCCTACCCTAGGGGTTCTCGGACTCAGTAGTCATGCCTTGTGCCTCATGCAGTCTTCTGAGTTTTCCTCGGGTGTTGCTACGTCTCTTGTAGTTGTTCGATGAAACAATCCGGGTTGAGCCTGAAGATTCTTCAACAACTTCTCGCCTGTTGAAGTGATGGGGTGAAGGTGGCTCCTCGTAACTGGCATTGACTTGGTCTTCTATTGTCTTCTTAATCACGACGATCCCTTTTTGTCTTCTAAGCCGTCGATGGTATAATCCTTTATGCAATGACATTATCAAGGCGTAATAGAGGTCCATCATGTCGGTTACGTTGATGACAACATCGACACCAAGAGCGGGGGATGAGGAGAACCGTTTTCCTGCTCACTATAGTGAGGCGGACCAAATGGCTAGGTTCTCATCCACCGGTGGTTGCTGATACAACAACGGTAGTGACAGGGTTACCCTATTAGCGGTGTATATCATGACCTTGCATATCCTATCCCCTGATCATCGTAAGCTAAGGTTGCATCGTCTTGGGGCAGTGTCAAGGGTGTCACCATCTCCTGGGCCTTCAGGTCCTCATCCCTCGAGGATGTAACTTCTGTTGGTATCATCTTGTTGTGATGTCGCCAATCTTGTGTTCCGGTGATGTGAATGAATGTCTGGCAAGGCATCTTCCTACTAGATTATCCACGAGGATTACAAGGAATCCAGTGGTCAGGGGCATAAGCGTTCTAGCGACCAAAGGTTTTGAAGGGGAAGAGATCAATAAGGAAAGTATACCTTAGTTTTCGAAAAACTGAGAAGGGAAGAGAAGTATAGATAGTTTTGGAAAACTAGTAGTAGTTTTGGAAATAGTTTTATCCTAACTAACGACCATGCTAACTAAGGCTTCCTACAGTCAGGATGGCTCTGATACCAGCTCTGTGGGGACCCCGACTCATAAGTCGTGATCACCGAATGCACGTGTACAGTGATCCCAGAGATCAATGCTCACTGAACACACAGAAGCTGAATAACAAGAGTCTTACATCCATACATACCGTATTACACAAGTAGGACCATTATGGTCGAGTCTTGAGTATAACATCGCAGCAGAAATCTTCGTCGATAACTTGGACCCATGCCATCTGCCTTAACCCTACAGGCATTCTGACTGGGAAACGTCCTAGCTCGCATGTTCGTCGCCGAAGTATTCTTCATCATATCTTGTTCTTTCATGCCTGGTCAATAAAATAACCAGTGGCAAGCCAATGAGTACTTTGAATGTACTCGCAAGCAACCCATGTTTTGGTTCAAGATACAACAATGCATGATATAGGTAAATTTTGCAGAAAGCTAGTTTTGAGTGCAATGACAGGTTCAACAACTTGTAAGACATGCATCAGGAGAATTCAAGTAACCATGAGGACAGGTTACAGATATCAACATAAATAGAGTGGGCACGAACCCAACTCAATCATGTCAAGTCCTTTGACTTGACCCAAGTAGTTTTATCAACTCACACACACACG
>NC_041385.1:503253851-503255797 GCF_002162155.2 Triticum dicoccoides | reverse complement strand
CCCTACCTGGCACGACCCCGTCCCGAGAGAGAGCACCAACTCTCCCCCGTCACTAGTAATGCAGGCTCCAAGCTAGTATCGACCTAGGTAATCAATAATGCCCTTTCCCATATAAGGGTAGGGTGGTTGCGCATGTAAGGTTGGGACAGTCGACAAATCTTAAATCTAATCCGTTTTCAAAAACAACACACACTTGCCTCGGTACACCACTTCGTCATCAAGTGGTTACCCATCTCATCATCTCCCCCGGGCATAAGTGGCACCCGATGGGGTTTTCGAAAAGTCTTTTGAAATTACTTTGTCTCGTTCAACATGCATATACCCATCCCTTCTTGCGTAGCATCTACTTTGGCATCCTATCTACTCCCACCGGCATAACCCTCATAAGAAGGTAGGGTCATGCACAATGCAAGTATCAACGAGGAAGTACGGTGGCAAACCACCCCATGTGGTCATCACAGTATCATGTCTCTGATGCAAGCAATAAGAGTGCTATATGACATGTATAAAAAGGGTTTCATAGACATGGTCAAAGGGCTGCTTGCCTGTTTTAACAGAGTCTTCGAGGTCTTCAAATATCTCTGGTCCAACTCTGAGCATTTCGTCTACTTCGTCAACTACCGTCGAAAGCAACCATAATAAGCAACACAACAAGGCAGGAAATAAAAGTGCTCTAAAAATATGAGTTGGACTTTTCTGGGATACCTCTGGTCATATGAGGGATGAACAAAGTGGTTTCATTAGGATTTGATCAATGGACATCTCTGAACATTTCAATATGATGGAATCAAGAGGTTTATGGATTTGCAAGAAGTGTATAGAAATATATTTTTAGAAAATGAGCAAAGATGAGCATTTAACAAAGGATGATTTTAGAAGCATTTAGGATTTGGTTTCACTGGATTTGGAGTTCAGATGAATATTCTATGGATTTGCAAAGTTAACAAACATGAAGAAATGGCTCATTATTTTGTGGGGTACAGAAAGTATCAAGAAAAATGTTCATAAACTAGGTTATGAATTTAGAAGCATCTAGGGATTTGAATCATGGCATTTGGATCAATCTTGAGCTCTCTGTGATTTTCTAAAGTTCATCACAGAAATAGGAAAAGTAGGATTTGATAAATATTTGTGAAGGAAAGGTTTCTGGAAAAATGTGCATGTTGCATCACCAGGTAGATCATGATTTATAGAGTCACTAGAAATTTGAATCATCAAATTTGGAGCTCTGTTGATTTATTTATGGATTTTAGAAACTCAATGGAAAAATAATAAAAAGAAATATAGGGCATTACCCTTATCTTGCGCACTGGCGAGAGATAGCCGTGGGCCGGCCCAGCTGCTCGATCGCGTGGGCGATACGGGCAACGTCGAAGGCACCCAGCCGGAGTACGCCTTCGCTGCGGGGACGCGGGAGAAACCGAATGCGCCTCCACTTTCCAGCGTGGCCCCGTGGCTGGGCCACTGACGAGCGGGGCCCGCCTGTCAGGTTCGTCCTCCACCTCCCGCGTGGGTGCGACAGGAGATAGAGGAGGCGCTCGACGCCAGTCACCAGCGCTACAGGGCATCGCCGGCGATGTTCTGCCCACTGGCGTGCTCAGGAGGTGATGCCGCGCCGATCCATGGGTGGCACGGCCGCCGAGGAGCTCAGGGTCGAGCACGGCGTTGGCCGCGGCGGAGGAGGTCGGCGGCGGCGGCGGTTACGGCTCTACGGCCACCGGGAGGAGAGGGAGAAGCACGAGGGGGGCTCGCGGTGATGGTGGTGATGCTCTAGTGCGGTCCAGAGGGAAGGAGGAGGAGAGGTGGGCGCGAATTTAGGCGGAGTCCGGCGGCTCGGCTCCGGCCATGGGGAGCGACAGAGGGCTCGGCGAGAGGGTTGGCTGGGTCTGGGTGACGTACGGGAGGGAGAGAGAGTGAAAGGGCTCCGGAGAGAGGCCTCGGGCGGA
>NC_041385.1:503239259-503253641 GCF_002162155.2 Triticum dicoccoides | reverse complement strand
CGACGCCTATGGGCATCCGCGGAAATGGCCATGGTGGACACGGGAGGAGGCTTGGGGCTGTCTGTGGCGCTCGTGGGCGTTGCGTAGGGTGCCAGGAAGAGAGAGAGGGAGCGGGGCGAGGCTCTGGTGCTTGCGCGTGCGAGGTCGGGCATTGGCCGAGCCGGGCAGCGTCGGGCACGAGCAGCAGGGGGTGAGAGAGGGAGGGAGAGAGAGGGGCATGCACGGCTGTCGTGTTGCAGACGTCGAGGACCTCGACTGACGCGAGGGGGAGGCTCGAGGTGGACTGGAGCGCCGTGTCAACGGTCGGGAGTACGGTAGCATGCTCAAGAGCGCGTCTTTGGCCGACATGCGCGGCTTTTACGCGCGCACTCGCGCGTCCACTTGTGTCTAGTGGCTGCAGGGGGGAGTAAACAATGTGGCAAAGGGCATTGGATGCCTTGGGGAGCCAGTAGAGGAGAGGAGGGTGAAGAGAGAGTGAAAATGTTGTTGTCCAGAGAAGGAAAGTGGATCCATGCCCCCCTTCATCATTGCCTCTCAGGCAGGGCAGCACACCACAGGTAGAGGGGGACTAGGAGAGGTTGTGGGAAGAAGTTCAGCTAATGGAGATTACTGGAAATGGCCAAAGCATGCATTTTAAGTTTCTGCCAGAAGGTGTTTGATGTAGGTTTGGGCAGGCAAATGGTCTTCCCTTGTCATGAGGCTTGACAGGGTAAAATGGCATGAGAAAATAAGAGGTTCCACCAAGATTGAGCTCATTTGGGAAAAGTAGCCAATGCAACTTTTGTGAACCCTAGAAATCAACAGAAATGGACTTCCCAAGATTTATTCATGCAAACCTATTGTCCTTGATGCACCACTTGGTGTAGTGTCATAATTTGAGGTTCTGAACATGTCCACAAAAGTTGAGATCAAAAGGAGAAAGTTTCCAATGTAGAGTTGTTCAAATTTGGTTCTGGACAGAAAGGGTTTTGGGGCACTTTGATCAAGTTAACTTGTTCTCCAACCTGTGCCATTTGGTCTAGATGGATTATTAGACCATTTGAGCATGTTCACAAGGTTTGAGAACATTTGGACATGTTTGGCAATGTAAAGTTGCTCAAACTTTAAAATGGATAGAAATGGTTTTGAGGGGATTTCATGGGGCTATACTATTCTCCATGGCATGATATTTGTCAAGATCATCAAACATATCAGATGTGACATGCTAGAATTTTCTTGAAATGTTTGGAGAATATTTCGTTTGTAAATATTTCAAAAGCTTGAAATGTCCAGAAAGGGTCTTTGAGGTATTTGACCAATATTTTTAACATGACCATGTGTTGAAACTCTTATATATGGACAATATATGTCCTATGAGTTTCCCTAAATTTTGTCAAATATTTTTGAAGCAATAAAATAATTTTTTCCCTATTAAAGACCATTTCTGGCCTTAAGAAAAAGCTTTTAAACAAAATAGGAAAATAACTTTTAAAATTATATTTTTGTGGTTTCTGGGTATCCTATATCTAATAGGAGTCAAATATATTTTTGGAAAGATTTTTACTACCCTTAATTAAGTACTTGCAGTGCAAACCTCAATTCAGGGGTTTTTGGAAAACTAATTTTTGAAAATACTTTTTGGCCAAATTACTTTTGTAAGAAAATACTATATTGCTCTATACACGTGGCATGATCATTGGGAAAAGGTTTTGGATCAAGGAGATGAAGTATAGGAGTTGGGGGATTTATTTGATTTTTAGAGCACTTGCAAACAACACACGAAATCCAATCAAGGCAAGGTCCAAAGACTCAAAAGTTTTTATCAAACCACATTTTATCATGATTTATTAGCTTAAGTGTTGTGGCATGAAAATCAGGGTGTGACAGACCTACCCCCCTTACAAGAATCTCGTACCCGAGATTCCCAGACTAGGCGCGGAAAGGAATACAGAAACTTGGATCTGGGGTAGTCTTCAAGTCCTCATGTTGCTTCTGCTTCCGTGTAGTGCTCCATTGAGCTTCAAGTACTTGATGGTGTGGTTTCGTGTATGACGCCCTGCTTGATCTAGGTTGCTAAGGGGTTTCTTGCGGTGGTAATATTGGGCTAGGGGTCGATGGCTCGGTGGTTAATGCCCTCGTAGAGATCGGGCAAGTTAGGAAGTTGGAAACACTTCCGGGGTTGTGATGCATGGAAAGCATTGTGCACATCAGGTAACTCAGGTGGCATCTCCAGCTGGTAACTGTCTTCTCTTTGTCTCGTAGTGATCTCAGAGGGGGTTGTTAAATCTTGGAGTGATCTCGAAGGGGGTCGATGAATCTTGGTGTGGGTCTCCTTGTCATGGAAATGCTTGGTTCCTTAAAGAGGAGTGGCTTGCAGATACACCTGGTCTTCAACGCGGATGTTTACTTCTTGATGATGGTGGTAGTTCTTCCTCCTTGGCATGGCGGTCTTCAAATGTTCCTGGACTAGCTGAACGGCTCTTCTTGTGTCTTCAGGTGGACAAGTAGGTCACCAAATGATGATAACAATTATCTTGTCTAAGAACTCCATGAAGGCTATGTTCACGGGGTACATAAAGTAGGCTGGGGAATTAGTGGTGGTCAGGGTAGAGTATGGTCCAAGGTGTTCTTGATCTAGAGTCGAGACCCACGGTCATGGTCCGACCATGTTGTAGCTTGGTAGGGCTTAAGGGTTTCAAGGATTCTAGTGTGCGAGTGAGTATTTATCATCTTATCTCTAAGCACGGTTTCTGAGATGCCAATTGTTCTATTTAGTCTTCCAAGCAAATCACATCATATCACTGATAGTATCATTTCGCATAGGTCAACTCCAATCATCACTCATGTGATTCATATCCTCATGACTCTCGAGAGGAGGTCTAACAAAATCATATATGTCCACAATCCCCAAACTCATATGTATGGCTACCCCTAAAAATCCATGGGTAGAACATATAAGCTGCTAAGCTTGAACATGACAATCCAAGTGCTCAGCCTATTCTTCCAAGGTCTAAGATAAAGCACCTCTATCCTAGGGAAACATGTCGTATGCCACTCCAAGATCCTGTTTCCTTCCTATGAATCAACTCCAACAACCCATTAACTACACCAATCCTTACATGATCCAGTAGTTCTTCAAATCCAATCTCTATGGTGTTCCACACGATCTCCTAATATCCTATAATCCACAAATACTGGGAAGGCTACCTTACTATAGTCAGTCCACCAATTTCCATTGTCATGGTCAAGTAAACTCCAAGGTCAAGCTTATATAGAACCCTAAATAAACTCCGATGATTAGTCCAATCTCCTAGTTTATCGTCCACCGAGAAACATGGTATCATGATCGAGATCATCAGTCTAAATACAATTTACTCCGAACCATGTAGACATACTCAGCATCTATGTTCAACTAGAATCACCTACTTAAATCCAAATCTCTTGTCCAACGAGAATTCCTACATGTTCCTCCAAGTCATTTACGTAATATCAATTGTCTCCTATCAATATCCCATGGCTAAGTTAAATCCAAATACTTCCAAGAATTCCAGCTTGCGATCATAATTGTCCTATAAATCCAATTTACTCAGGGGTAATGAAAGCTATGCTACTCTATAATCATGATCCCACCAAGTTCATCTTCCAACATCAAAGCCTCATAATCCACCAAGTAGTCTCATATAATTCCTCAAGTCATTGATATAAACTCATCAAGTCATTTGTCCTCTATTCCTATATCCTCAGATTGGTCCTTCCTATGGCATCGTCAGTTCTGGTGCTATCTTAGGAAGATAATGTGCTCATTCACTATGCCCATTAGTTCCATAATGAACCCAATGATAAGCAAGGTTACGGAGGCTTAACAGGTTCTCTTGCAATTCTGCAGGTTAAGCACATGGTTAAGGTTTCGATCTGGGGTATCTCATGAAGTCTCGAAGGGTCTAGGAATGGGTTTCAAATCTTGAGGGGAAACCACAACTCAAAGGGGCTGCACTTGGTCGAGGAGGTTGTAGCAAAAGTCTTCAGTGCTGGTTGGTTGCCAAAGTAGAATCCTTGGTGTATCTTGTCTTGCTAGCCTTCAGTTGAGGAGAGAGATGAGAGGGAAAAGTAGCATAGAGGAGGGGAATGCCTAAAGGGGGTTCTATAGTGCTAGTGCAAACAAACAGGTGCAAGAGGGCCAAACAAAAGAAACAAGGTGAGGGAGGTGATATAGTCGCATACTTGTCGCCTAGGGCAAAAGTGCGACCTATATCAAAACACAAACGAATAAAAACAAGCAACACACAATCATGGTTCTATTCGAACTATCATACGGACTCGACTGCGCATAGGGGGTACACGACTCATCCTACCCTAGGGGTTCTCGGACTCAGTAGTCATGCCTTGTGCCTCATGCAGTCTTCTGAGTTTTCCTCGGGTGTTGCTACGTCTCTTGTAGTTGTTCGATGAAACAATCCGGGTTGAGCCTGAAGATTCTTCAACAACTTCTCGCCTGTTGAAGTGATGGGGTGAAGGTGGCTCCTCGTAACTGGCATTGACTTGGTCTTCTATTGTCTTCTTAATCACGACGATCCCTTTTTGTCTTCTAAGCCGTCGATGGTATAATCCTTTATGCAATGACATTATCAAGGCGTAATAGAGGTCCATCATGTCGGTTACGTTGATGACAACATCGACACCAAGAGCGGGGGATGAGGAGAACCGTTTTCCTGCTCACTATAGTGAGGCGGACCAAATGGCTAGGTTCTCATCCACCGGTGGTTGCTGATACAACAACGGTAGTGACAGGGTTACCCTATTAGCGGTGTATATCATGACCTTGCATATCCTATCCCCTGATCATCGTAAGCTAAGGTTGCATCGTCTTGGGGCAGTGTCAAGGGTGTCACCATCTCCTGGGCCTTCAGGTCCTCATCCCTCGAGGATGTAACTTCTGTTGGTATCATCTTGTTGTGATGTCGCCAATCTTGTGTTCCGGTGATGTGAATGAATGTCTGGCAAGGCATCTTCCTACTAGATTATCCACGAGGATTACAAGGAATCCAGTGGTCAGGGGCATAAGCGTTCTAGCGACCAAAGGTTTTGAAGGGGAAGAGATCAATAAGGAAAGTATACCTTAGTTTTCGAAAAACTGAGAAGGGAAGAGAAGTATAGATAGTTTTGGAAAACTAGTAGTAGTTTTGGAAATAGTTTTATCCTAACTAACGACCATGCTAACTAAGGCTTCCTACAGTCAGGATGGCTCTGATACCAGCTCTGTGGGGACCCCGACTCATAAGTCGTGATCACCGAATGCACGTGTACAGTGATCCCAGAGATCAATGCTCACTGAACACACAGAAGCTGAATAACAAGAGTCTTACATCCATACATACCGTATTACACAAGTAGGACCATTATGGTCGAGTCTTGAGTATAACATCGCAGCAGAAATCTTCGTCGATAACTTGGACCCATGCCATCTGCCTTAACCCTACAGGCATTCTGACTGGGAAACGTCCTAGCTCGCATGTTCGTCGCCGAAGTATTCTTCATCATATCTTGTTCTTTCATGCCTGGTCAATAAAATAACCAGTGGCAAGCCAATGAGTACTTTGAATGTACTCGCAAGCAACCCATGTTTTGGTTCAAGATACAACAATGCATGATATAGGTAAATTTTGCAGAAAGCTAGTTTTGAGTGCAATGACAGGTTCAACAACTTGTAAGACATGCATCAGGAGAATTCAAGTAACCATGAGGACAGGTTACAGATATCAACATAAATAGAGTGGGCACGAACCCAACTCAATCATGTCAAGTCCTTTGACTTGACCCAAGTAGTTTTATCAACTCACACACACACGATTGTAAAACTCTAGACATAGTTTAAGCAGCACCGCCCAACTGTCCTTGACCGTGGACACAGCTATTCGAATAGTTTTACACTACGGAGAGGTTGCACACTGTACCCACAAGATCCGTGGAACTTCCGTGTCATCCACGACCCGCGATACCTCAAGTACCCGGGGTAAGCACCCGATCACTACCTTTCCCTAGGCGACACTAACATGGAGTCCACTCGATTGGTAGTAACCCCCGTGCCCAACATTATCACATAACATTTTCGTGGAGCCACGCTCCATAATCATCTCACATCACAAGCACGGGGTACCAACGGTGTGTCCGGTGCCCCATAAAAATGTTCTTGGTCGCCCTACCTGGCACGACCCCGTCCCGAGAGAGAGCACCAACTCTCCCCCGTCACTAGTAATGCGGGCTCCAAGCTAATCCGTTTCCCATATAAGGGTAGAGTGGTTGCGCATGTAAGGTTGGGACAGTCGACAAATCTTAAATCTAATCCGTTTTCAAAAACAACACACACTTGCCTCGGTACACCACTTCGTCATCAAGTGGTTACCCATCTCATCATCTCCCCCGGGCATAAGTGGCACCCGACGGGTTTTCAAAAAGTCTTTTGAAATTACTTTGTCTCCTTCACCATACATATACCCATCCCTTTTTGCGTAGCATCTACTTTAGCATCCTATCTACTCCCACCGGCATAACCCTCATAAGAAGGTAGGGTCATGCACAATGCAAGTATCAACGAGGAAGTACGGTGGCAAACCACCCCATGTGGTCATCACAGTATCATGTCTCTGATGCAAGCAATAAGAGTGCTATATGAAATGTACAAAAAGGGTTTCATAGACATGGTCAAAGGGTTGCTTGCCTGTTTTAACAAAGTCTTCGAGGTCTTCAAATATCTCTGGTCCAACTCCGAGCATTTCGTCTACTTCGTCAACTATCGTCGAAAGCAACCATAATAAGCAACACAACAAGGCCGAAAATAAAAGTGCTCTAAAAATATGAGTTGGACTTTTCTGGGATACCTCTGGTCATATGAGGGATGACCGAAGTGGTTTCATTAGGATTTGATCAATGGACATCTCTGAACATTTCAATATGATGGAATCAAGAGGTTTATGGATTTGCAAAAAGTGTACAGAAATATATTTTTGGAAAATGAGCAAAGATACCCATTTAACAAAGGATGATTTTAGAAGCATTTAGGATTTGGTTTCACTGGATTTGGAGTTCAAATGAATATTCTATGGATTTGAAAAGTTGACAAACATGAAGAAATGGCTCATTATTTTGTGGGGTACAGAAAGTATCAAGAAAAATGTTCATAAACTAGGTTATGAATTTAGAAGCATCTAGGGATTTGAATCATGGCATTTGGATCAATCTTGAGCTCTCTGTGATTTTCTAAAGTTCATCACAGAAATAGGAAAAGTAGGATTTGATAAATATTTGTGAAGGAAAGGTTTCTGGAAAAATGTGCATGTTGCATCACCAGGTAGATCATGATTTATAGAGTCACTAGAAATTTGAATCATCAAATTTGGAGCTCTGTTGATTTATTTATGGATTTTAGAAACTCACTGGAAAAATAATAAAAAGAAATATAGGGCATTACCCTTATCCTGCGCACCGGCGAGAGATAGCCGTGGGCCGGCCCAGCTGCTCGGCCGCGTGGGTGATAGGGGCAACGTCGAAGGCACCCAGCCGGAGTACGCCTTCGCTGCGGGGACGTGGGAGAAACCGAATGCGCCTCCACTTGCCATCGTGGCCCCGTGGCTGGGCCACTGACGAGCGGGGCCCGCCTGTCAGGTTCGTCCTCCACCTCCCGCGCGGGTGCGACAGCAGATAGAGGAGGCGCTCGACGCCGGTCGCCAGCGCTACAGGGCGTCTCCGGCGATGTTCTGCCCACTGGCCTTGCTTAGGAGGTGATGCCGCGCCCATCCATGGGTGGCACGACCGCCGAGAAGCTCAGGGTCGAGCACGGCATTGGCCGCGGCGGAGGAGGTCGGCGGCGGCGGTTACGGCGCTACGGCCACCGGGAGGAGAGGGAGAAGCACGGGAGGGGCTCGCGGTGATGGTGGTGATGCTCTAGTGCGGTCCAGAGGGAAGGAGGAGGAGAGGTGGGCGCGAATTTAGGCGGAGTCCGGCGGCTCGGCTCCGGCCATGGGGAGCGACGGATGGCTCAGCAAGAGACTTGGCTGGGTCTGGCTGACGTACGGGAGGGAGAGAGAGTGAAAGGGCTCCAGAGAGAGGCCTCGGGCGGCCTTATATAGCGAAGCCCTGGCTCACCATGGACGAGGCCTACGGGTATCCGCGGAAATGGCCGTGGTGGGCATGGGAGGAGGCTTGGGGCTGTCTGCGGCGCTCGTGGGCATCGCGTAGGGTGCCAGGAAGAGAGAGAGGGAGCGGGGCGAGGCTCTGGTGCTTGCACGTGCGAGGCCGGGCATTGGCCGAGCCGGGCGGCGTCGGGCATGAGCAGCAGGGGGTGAGAGAGAGAGGGAGAGAGAGGGGCCTGCATGGCTATCGTGTTGCAGACGTCGAGGACCTCGACTGGCGTGAAGGGGAGGCTCGAGGTGGACTGGAGCGCCGTGTCAACGGTCGGGAGCACGGTAGCGTGCTCCAAAGCGCGTCTTTTGCCGGCATGCACGGCTTTTCCGCGCGCACTCGCGCGTCCACTTGTGTCTAGTGGCTGCAGGGGGGAGTAAACAATGTGGCAAAGGGCATTGGATGCCTTGGGGAGCCAGTAGAGGAGAGGAGGGTGGAGAGAGAGTGAAAATGCTGCTGTCCAGAGAAGGAAAGTGGATCCATGCCCCCCTTCATCATTGCCTCTCGGGCAGGGGAGCACACCACAGGTAGAGGGGGACTAGGAGAGGTTGTGGCAAGAAGTTCAGCTAATGGAGATTAGTGGAAATGGCCAAAGCATGCATTTTAAGTCTTTGCCAGAAGGTGTTTGATGTAGGTTTGGGCAAGCAAATGGTCTTCCCTTGTCATGAGGCTTAACAGGGTAAAATGGCATGAGAAAATAAGAGGTTCCACCAAGATTGAGCTCATTTGGGAAAAGTAGCCAATGCAACTTTTGTGAACCCTAGAAATCAATAGAAATGGACTTCCCAAGATTTAGTCATGCAAACCTATTCTCCTTGATGCACCACTTGGTGTAGTGTCATAATTTGAGGTTCTGAACATGTCCACAAAAGTTGAGATCAAAAGGAGAAAGTTTCCAATGTAGAGTTATTCAAATTTGGTTCTGGACAGAAAGGGTTTTGGGGCACTTTGATGAAGTTAACTTGTTCTCCAACCTGTGCCATTTGGTCTAGATGGATTATTAGACCATTTGAGCATGTTCACAAGGTTTGAGAACATTTGGACATGTTTGGCAATGTAAAGTTGCTCAAACTTTAAAATGGACAGAAATGGTTTTGAGGGGATTTCATGGGGCTATACTATTCTCCATGGCATGCTATTTGTCAAGATCATCAAACATATTAGATGTGACATGCTAGAATTTTCTTGGAATTTTTGGAGAATATTTCCTTTGTAAATATTTCAAAAGCTTGAAATGTCCAGAAAGGGTTTTTGAGGTATTTGACCAATATTTTGAACATGACCATGTGTTGAAACTCTTATATATGGACAATATATGTCCTATGAGTTTCCCTAAATTTTGTCAAATATTTTTGAAGCAATAAAATAATTTTTTCCCTATTAAAGACCATTTCTGGACTTAAGAAAAAGCTTTTAAATAAAATAGGAAAATAAATTTTAAAATTATATTTTTGTGGTTTCTGGGTATCCTATATCTAATAGGAGTCAAATATATTTTTGGAAAGATTTTTACTGCCATTAATTAAGTACTTGCAGTGCAAACCTCAATTCAGGGGTTTTTGGAAAACTAATTTTTGAAAATACTTTTTGGCCAAATTATTTTTGTAAGAAAATACTATATTGCTCTATACACATGGCATGATCATTGGGAAAAGGTTATGGATCAAGGAGATGAAATATAGGAGTTGGGGGATTTATTTGATTTTTGGAGCACTTGCAAACAACACACGAAATCCAATCAAGGCAAGGTCCAAACACTCAAAAGTTTTTATCAAACCACATTTTATCATGATTTATTAGCTGAAGTGTTGTGGCATGAAAATCAGGGTGTGACAAGTGTATTCTATACCAATGGCGCATCACATGGTAGTGCGCCATTAGTAACAATTTTTTTAATTTTTTTTCCTAATCTCAGGTCACTATTTCACCTATGAGATATCCAACACATATATATACAACAAGCATCCATATAACAATCATAGCCAACACACAAGTTCCATCATATATACATACATAGCCAACACACAAGTTCCATCATATATACATACATAGCCAACACACAAGTTCCATCATATATACATACATAGCCAACACATAGTTCCATCGTTACATATTACAAAAGTTTCACATTGTTCATCCAACACCGTTATCCATCAATTCACAAAAGTTTCACATTGATACAAAATAAAAACACAAATGGAAAAGAAGCACTCCATCCATGCAAGCTTCCATGAATTAAATCAAATTTGCAAAATGATAAACAAGAAGTTAGAAGAAGAAAAAGAAGAAGACTAGAAGAATACTAGAAGAAGAATAAGAAGAATTTTGGTAAAGAAGAAGAATAAGAAGAAGACTATAAGCTTATTATGTAAACTTGATCATTTTGTGCTAACATAAGTTATTTTGGAGCTAACCTATAGGAAACTAAGCATATAAGCTCTAAGTTAGTATATTAGAGCCAACTTAGGTAAAATGAAGCTAACCTATGTCATTTTGGAAAAGAAGAAGAATAAGAAAAAGACTATAAGCTTATTATGTAAACTTGATCATTTTGTGCTAACATAAGTTATTTTGGAGCTAACCTATAGGAAACTAAGTATATAAGCTCTAAGTTAGCATATTAGAGCCAACTTAGGTAAAAAGGAAGCTAACCTATAGGAAACTAAGCATATTAGAGATAACATAGGTAACTAAGTATATATATATATATATATCATTTTGGATAACTAACCTATAGGAGATCTGACATACCTGACAAAGTTCAGTTCTCATGCATTGTTCTTCTCCTTCTTCTCCTTCCTCTCCCTGATGCGCCTAGAGCGGCGAGGCGATGGAGGCAGTGGAGGCAGTGGGATGTAGTCTTCTACCACAATTGGCGTGGTCATGTCGCCCAGCTGTGGGATCGCCGGCGCCACCACCGGTGCGTGGTCATTGTCAGGCACCACCGCCATCGCGAGGCCACCTTCAGGCACGACCATCGCTAGGTCATCCTCAGCCACCTCCATCTCTTGCCCATGGTCAGCCACCACCATCTCTTGCCCTTGGTCAGCCACCACCAGTGTTAGGTCATCCTCAGCCTGATGCCCATCGTCATCCTGCAGCTCCTCATCCTCACTCTGCTCCTCTTCTCCCGCACTCCAGTCCGGATCATCCTTCTTGTTGTCTATGCTGCTGCCAGAATCGCTGCTGCTTTCGCTACAGCCAGAATCGTTGATGCTTTCGCTACAGCCGTAGTCGCTACTGCTTTGGCTGTAGCCAGTGTCGCTGCTGCTGCTCCCATTACCTGTCCAAAATGCAACAATGACCATTAACAATCGATGTGAGACAAAGCCAAATGTAGAGGAATAAGAAGAGGCAGAACGTACCGGCATCATCATCGGCAGCGTAGCGCATGCGACACATAGTCGTGTTGAACTCCTTCACGGTGAGCATGGTGGCGTCATCGTCGTACCTGAAGAGAAGGAAGTACCCCAGCCGCAGGTCATAGGCACGGTAGAACTTCTCCCACCCACGAGACAAGTACATGTGGCCCTTCTTGATCACCAACTCCACATCCCACTGCCTGCGAAACCTGCTGCCGGCCTGTCGCAGCTTCACATTATTTGGTGGATCGTCACCCACCAGCATGTTCATAAAACTGTCAGGCAGCCTCTGCAGTTTGGGACAATGAGTGATGTAGCAAACAACAGATATCATAATGAGATGGGTGAAGGGGAGATCTCTCGTTTTATATACCTGCATCATGGATGATACTGAAGTCTCAAGTATGATAGTGAAGAACTCGGAAGCATCCAACTCGTACTACGGTGTCACAGAGCGGCGGTGGCTGCTTCCCGCCATCTTTGATAAGCAGCAGAAGATACCAATTAGTACCCTTACAACAGATCATAAAACATGCATGATAACAGGCATTAGTCGCAAGTACCCCATATGTCCTATTTTTAGCAAAGTCATGCTAAAATTCATGGAAAATTTCAGCATTACCTTTGCTGAAAATAGGACATATGGAGTACCCGAATTTGCCAGAACGGAAGTTAATCGACATTCTGGCAAACTCAAGGGCCTCTCGGGGTACCTGCAAAATCATTATCCCAGGTGGACAAGGCAATGTGCTACTTGCTTAAATCTCTGTCCAATATTTACAAGACAAACAACAGGTGCAAAAGCCCAGTGTTAAAAAAAGCCTCCATCACAACATGGAAAATACGTTGGCCTCTGTAGAGGTGAAACAATATATGCATCTCCAGGCAGTATCATTCAACATTTTGGACAAACCACTACAAGCAATACTGGATCAGATACAAGAAGAATGTGAGAAAATGCAGACAAATACTAATAGATTGAGGTGTTTAACTTGTGGTGCTCTTTGTGCTATACAAACATGTATTCTTGACAAACTAGTACAAGCAATGGTCGATCAGGTATAGAAGAAATATGATATAATATAAATAAATGCACCCAATAAAAAAAGTACCCATCAATGAGCCTTGTCAAAATGGATTGTTTGACGCATAAAACCCAACTCAGTGCATAAGCAACCAGTGTCCCTTGCCATCATAGAAAAAAGACAGAACCATACAAAGATTTGAACTGTTTATCATAACAGCAGAACACTAATGGTCTGGTATGGCAAGCATGCAAGCTGTAAAGTGACAACACTATAACTGTGAAAAGAGCATAGTCCAGCCAAACATATCACACAAATTCCACTGAAATATAACCTAAGCCACACAAAACAAGTAATGAAACCTCCACCAAGAAGTGTAGATTACAAAAGCTAGACACTCATCACTATAGTAGTCTACAGCAACTGTAGAATCACCAACACTGAAAGTCAAATCTATGGGTACCATGAAAAGAAGTTAACATGGACAGCAAGGAGCTGACACAAAACGAATATAGCCTAATTTAGCTAAGAAAACCCTTAGGTTGTAGTAGCTGACACAAAACTAACTATGATCAAGTTAACTGCATATCGGATTAACCAACTTATGATGACAAACTGAAGCAAGCTATAATCTACTACAATTATCACAAGATAGCAAAAGAACTCATCTAGCAATGCTAGTTGCTAGTAACCAAAGAACCTTCAAACGTGACTGGCTCATGGTTTTTTCGTTGTTATTAGATCAAAGCATTTAAAAAAAGTACGACGGTGCGCCCAACTGATGAGATGTAGATGCTCGTTGAAAGTACGATGGTGGAGTGCCGTTGTACCAAAATCTCCCGCTAATTGCCAAATAAACGTACAGTGGTGGTGGCCATCCAATCCTGGCCACTGCTCCAAATCATTTCCTCCCCCCAAATTGCCATAGTAAAACAACGTGCACTAACAGAAAGTGTATACATCCAGCAAGACAAAGGATAAGCAGGGCCCCCTTCTCATTATCCAGGGCAAAGTTAAATACAGTACAGAATAAAAGAACTAGTCTTCTAATCATTTTGTGCAGAGGAAAACAACAAGTTAACGGTCACAAAGCATCATTTCCCGATCCTCTTGGATCAAATGAGATAACAAGATTCAGACAAATGCACAACACAACATTACAAAGATCTAGCAGCAGCCAAGCAGGCCCCTACACGAATCAATTTCCATCATTCAGACAAATGCACTTGTAAAAATGATATCAAATGATCAAGTTAATTGCATATTGAATTAACCAACTTATGATGACAAACTGAAGCAAGCTATAATCTACAGGCCTATACCACTTCTACACATTACGTAGCTGCACATTCAGAACAAAAAAGACACAGAAATTGCTGCTTCAGGGGCGTGTGGAGCGGGAAGACCCGCGGCTTGGTGCTCGGTGACACTTTCGGGGAGGCCTGCTCAAGGAGGAAGCGCGCGAGGATGGTGGCTGCCGGTGGAGTGGCTCAGTCACGACGGTGGTGCTTCCTGTCAAACGGTGTGGTGGGCTCGCCGGAGATGGACGGGCCCTGCACAGCGGTCGAGACTCAGAGCAGAGGTTGAGGGCAAGAGGAAGAAGAAGAAGAAGGAAGTGGAGGGGAGGGGCTCACCTGCAGTCGAGGGCGTACACGGAGCCGGCCGGCCGCCTTGGACCCGGAGGAAGCCGCGGTCGTGCCGGATCCCTAGGGTTCGGGGCCGGCACAAGACCACGCCGCAGCAGAGCTGAGCTGAGGTAGAGGCGGTCATCGTCTCCTCCTCCTCCTCGTCTTCCTCCTGGTCCTCCTCCTCCAGCTCGGGGCGCGGGGGCATGGGGGTGG
>NC_041385.1:503210283-503238408 GCF_002162155.2 Triticum dicoccoides | reverse complement strand
TGCGGGGGGTCGGCGGCGGCGGTGGAGAGGGGGGAGGGTGCGGGGGGTGCTCGGCGGCAAGGGGTATCTGGCGAGGGGGGTAGCTATCGAGAGGGAGGGGGATCGAGATCGAGTGCCATTAGTAGTTTTGTAAAAAAAGAATAAAAAAAATACAGTAATGGCGCACTGTCTGCCTGGTGCGCCATTACTAGTTAGAACTAGTAATGGCGCACTGTCTGCCTGATGCGCCATTAGTATGTATGGAAAAATGGAAAAAAAATTAATACTTGCGGCGCACCCTGTTTCTGGTGCGCCATTAGTGTCTTATACACTAATGGTGCATCACCAACTGGTGCGCCATTAGTATATAGTAGCGGCGCACTACTTAGATGGTGCACCATTAGTATCAATCCTATCTATAGCCCTTTTCCTAGTAGTGCCAGGATCAAACCGACATGCACAAGTTATCCCCACCTTGGGAAGGGCCCTTTGTGGTCAGCAAAAATCTGCACAATGGATCATACTACCTCATTGACGTTCGAGACAACTCACGCAACCCTGAGGAAGAGACCCGGCGGCTGTGGAACATAGCTCTCCTACGACCTTATTACACTTGAGCCATAGGCTTTTCTTATGTACATATTTCGACAATGTACATATTATGATCAATAAAGTAAACTAGCATCCTTTGAGTTACATGGGGGCTTCAGCCGACAAAGCGGAGCACTGCCTGTTAAACCGGCTACCATGCCACAATACAGCTTGGGAGCTTCACACCCATGGGGCCAAAGAGAGTCTAGATGCTATGCAAAGCTCAAACATAGGAACCCAATGAGCACAGCTCATCATGTTACTTGGGGGCTCCTTGTGTCAAATACCAAGGAGTTTGAAAGGACCCTTGCAGCTGGGTATCGACCCACGGCTTGGAAGCCTGGTATATTTACCTAAAACCCCGGGTTAACCTGCCTTCATCAAGTAAGCCACTCCTATCCAGGTAATCCTGGCATGACCCTCCAAACGTTTGACAGTTACTCTCATTGAGACCTTGAACTTGTCAAAGTTAAAACGGTGATTGGTTAGTTGGAGGCCCATCTTAAAAGGCTTCGTCAAAATGTTTAACTCAGCAGCCTGGCAGCCCATGAAAAGCCTCGAATTTGGGCGTGGAAGCCCTTGAAAAGCCTCGACTACACGGTTTTATTTGTGTTTGTCATTTTTATTTTGATAAATTCTATGTTAAACCAGTGTCTATGACCTGGTATGGCTTTTCAGTCATCTTATCAGCCCGGTGTTCCTTCAACCGGCTTGGTTTTCAACTACAAGTTGACAGACCTTATTATCAAACCGGAGTTTTATAACCCGGCCTGGCTTTGACTACTCGTCACCAGTTTTGATCATCTGAGGTTCATTATAACCTGGCATGACTTATTATAAGCCATCAATACATGATGGAGTTATTCAAAATTCCAGATTTGGGTCTTCACCTTTATTACAATCAAAGTTGGCAAACCAACTAACGTGATATCACATCACAGGTATGAGTTATTTCATATTTCTTAAGGTTTGATTGTCAATCAGGCTTTATCTTGGGCATTATGACCCGTCCGGCGGTAAACCGCTAGGACAGTTCTTTTTATGCAGACATAGGAATTGCATACCATGATATATGAGGCAACATTGAACTATTCATGACGGATCACATAAAGTATTTCCCACTACATGATGGCAGCAGATCAAAGTATTTTTGCTACCCTATTACAAGGCGCTTCATGGCCCAAAACATGGAATTGTCTTAAACCAAACAGTTTCTACAATATCCACCGGATTGCCGGATCAAGCTTCGTCGCCATGTTGACGCGAAGTGGATGGGTCATCTGGCGTCGGTTCAACCTCCTCCTCCCCATCTAGTGGCTGGAAATCAGTGGTGGTCCAGTCAATCCGGGTTAAGGCCTGAAAGACAGCCTCTTCACTTATTAGTTCAGTCGGATCAACATCAGGGGCGTAAGTGTGCTTACGGGTTGGCGGGATAAGATTTTGCATTTCCGGAATAACAGCCTCAACCCATTTGTTGTCAGCATCATAGAAGGACCGGTGAACCGTCAAGTTTGCTTCTTCTGCCAACTGACTCGCCAGAGGACGCATCTCCCTTGTCACACGTTTGAGGGCGTCGTTATCAAACACTGCCCCATTTTCTTGTTCACTGGGAAAGCCCTTGGCAATATCGACCGGATCAAGGTCAGCTATCCATGCCTTGGCTCGGCTGAGTGCTAACAAAGTGCCAGCCCTGGCGGCGGATCGCTTCACCTCTTCTATCTGTGCTGGCGTCATAGATAACCTAGCCAGAGTGTCCTTGATCAGTGTCAGGGCCGCATTGTCATAAGAAGTTGCGCAGATAACCCGGTGGGCACCGGTCTACAGCTGTTCAATCAGCGTATAGGTGGCCTTGAGCTTCATTCGCATATCAGAGCCCAGATGAGCAATGCGGCTACCTACAGCAGTTTAAGGATTTCAAGTTAAACCGGAAAAATTTCAAGTTAAACCGGCAAAATTTCAAAGCGGAATATTCATAAAGCCTTGGTAAACAGTGCTTACCAAATATTGCAGAAGTCATGGCATTGACTTGGCGTTTTAATCAAGTAAGCTCTTCCGTCACCGGTTTAAGAGCCGATTCAGTGTCTTCTGCCCGCTTCAGCAATCCAGCCTTTTCGGTATCCCAGTTGGCCCGCTCAGACTTGAACCACTCTTTGAGCTGCTCCACGGTGGTTAAGGAGGTTTTCAATTCATCCCTGGCCTTGGTGGTTTCTGCTTCTTGGGATTTCAGATTTTCTTGAAGATCGGCAATTTGAGAGACTTGTTGATTTATCTCACTCTGCAACAGTAAGAAGAGCATGTCAATACCTTTTTGAAAGTCCCAAGCATATAACCAGTTTTACACTTGGCACTTGGGGGCTAATGTGGATTACTTTTTTTCTACTGATTATTGAAGTCCCACGGATTAATACAAGTTTTAATCATGGCACTTGGGGGCTAATGTGTGTTTGATCAAAAATACACAAGAAAAATTAACAAAGTACAGTATGGAATATACAAAGTCCCGGTTTGACTTTCTAAAAGACAAATCGGCCCTTGGGGGCTACAATGCAATGAAGGTACAGAATAAAGGATCAAACGGTTTACCTCATAGCGCTCCTTCATCAAATTTACCAAACCGGCCTCATAGTCTCGGCTGGTGAAGAGACGGTTTACGAAACCGGAATGAAGGTCCTGAGCAGATAAATCATCATAGTCTGACAAGTCGGTTTTGCTTTTCCCCTTGTTCATAAACACAAATTCATCCTTTGTGGAATGCTTAGATTAAGCAACTGGATTGCCTGGGGTGGTATATGTTGTGCCAGTAATAACAACATCATCATCCTTGGCGGGGCTTGATGGATTGACATTATCCTTAGCAGGGCTTGGCGCTTTGGCAGCAGGGCGCGGCGGTTTGGTAACAAGGCTTGGCGGATCAACAGTTGGACTTGGAGGGGTGGCATGAGGAGTTGATGTATCAACCTGTGTCTCCGGTTCAGCTTCCGGCTGGTTAGCATCAGCACCTGGATTTTGCGGAGCAGAGTGGTCTGTGGCAATCTCAGGATTTTCGCCCTTGTTCTCTGGGGCCTTCTCCGGATCAACATCATCAGTATGGCCGCTAGTCTTGGCTTTCTTACTTAATCGGGCCTTGGCACTACAACATCCAAAAGTTAGGATATGATAAACCGACGCATGAAGAAATAACTTGAGGAATAGTGTACTTAGCTAGCGACGGTCTTCAGGGGAGGCAGCTGAGTGGTTGATGAACCGCCAGACGAGTTGGAAGATGCCTGATAATTCGGATCAGACGGATTGAGTGGGCATCGGAAGAAACCCTTCAAAGGATAAAGTTTTTCAGGAGAACAAGTCACCTCTGGACGACGTTTTCGGGTTGGTGTATCTGGTAAACCGGACGAGGTGATTTGCTGGCCAATGTGCCGGGTTGTGCGACATTCTGCAGCTTGCTGTGTCTTCAAAGAAAATTTTGGATCCAAATGAGCAAGGGGGTGAGAGTGTTTTACTTTCCGAACTGTGCGGTGAACTCTTTGAACCGGCACAAGATCTGAATCGGAAGAAAGAGTGATTACCTCAACAGGGTCTGCGTGGCTGGCTTCAGCATCATCCTGAGAATAATCATTGTCAATAAGATGTACGAATAAGGAACCAAGTGAGTCAAGTTCTACCTCTGCGTCTGATTCCTCATCTTCTGGCGGATCAGAAGGCTCGGCGGTTTTCTTCTTGGAAATTTTCTTGGTGGCCTTAGTCTTGGCACGAGGAGCCCTGGCCGGTTTAGTCCGTTTCCAGAAGGAGCTGTTGGTATGTGATATCAAGGCAAAAAAATGTTAGCACATAGTTCAAGTGGAGGCGAGTCAGTAAATATTAAGATAAACTTTACCGCTGGCGGTGGATTGGAGATGCAAAAAGGTGGCAACCCGGTTTGACTGTATGAAGTGATTGTTTCGTCGAGCATCTTCTTCACAGATTCAGTAACTTCAAGATCCATCATTACTACTTCATGATAGCGTTGAGGGTCTTTGATGTTGCCAGTATATTCATGCATCAATCCGGGGCGGCGGCTTAAAGGAAAAATGCCCCAAGATACCCAGCAGTGGATAAGGTCAATGCCAGTCAAACCTTTGGCCATGAGAGCCCGGAGCTTGGCGATTTGAGGTGTAAAGTTTTTCCGTTCCGCGGCGGACAAGCGTGAAGGTAATGGGTGATCGTTGTTAAGCAGGTGAGGACGGTAACCCGGCAAAGGATTTTCTCCATTAGGGGCAGTGTTCCGGCAGTAAAACCATGTCTGGTTCCAATCTTTAGGATGGCTATGATGTTTTGCATGTGTGAAGTCAACTTCTTTCCGCTTATGATTTGAAACACCACCGAGTTCTGTGTTGGGACCATCAGAGAACTCTGTACGGCGGTTCAAGTGGAAAAAATCCCGGAACAACTCCACAGATGGCTCTTCTTGAAGGTAGACATCGCAAAATACTTGAAAGTTGCATATATTGGACACGGAGTTTGGTCCAATGTCTTGTGGATGGAGCTGGAAGCTTGCGAGGAGATCCCGGAAATTTTTTGGTCCGGGCGGGCTGAATCCCCGGTCTAAGTGTTGCATAAATACAATCACTTCTCCATCTTGAGGTTCAGGTGGGCATTCAGAGCCCGGAACTCGCTAGTGAAGGACCCTTTTTGAGGCTAAAGCGCCAGTGGTGACATATCCATTGATTTGTGTCTCCGTAATCCGGGACGGAACCCAATTGCAAGCAGAGAATTGTTTGGTTATCTAGGAAGGAAACTGAAAGGAGAAATAGAAGCTGGTTTACAATTAACGGTTTAAGTGTATTATTCAGTGTTAAATCGGAAAATTGTTGTTCAGATTCAGTTGGCGGTTTAAGAGAGGGCTAATGATATATGGCAGATTGGTTATCAAAGGTTAAACCGCCCGTAGGCAGAAGGGACTGGGTTCAAAATCTACTAAGTGTTACAAAAATAGGTTTCACAATATCGCAGTACAATTTTAGATCTACCGTGGATAACTAAAGAAAAGTTTCCTGAACCCTACAATGGCGCTAAGAGGAACAGGGAAGATCCAGACAGAGTCCGTTTTGAGCAGTAAGAAGCCACGAGATAGTGAACTATCAAAATGAATCTAGCCGCAAATCAAAGCTTAGCAGGCGCATATATACACCCTCAGTAAGCGGACTAAGGAGAAGGTTGCAGCAGAACTAAGGAACAACGGCGGACATGGATGAACTCGAAAACCCTAACAAAAATCTAGGGTTACAGGGAAGTGAACTTACCAGGGCCACTCGGCGGCGGAGGAGCGCGGCAGGATCTCTGGAACAAACAGGGTGATGCAGCGGCCTTGGTCAGTGCAGATTCGAAGATTGACGGCGGCGGCGGCGCTGGAGTTCTTCGGTCGCGAGGAACAAGATGAGGAGAAAGGGGGAAAATGGAAGTGCCCATTGGGGTTATTTATAACAGGGAAAGGAGATAAAGACCGGCGCGAAAATCGAGGAGTCCAAAGCGGCAAGTGGCGCAGTTGTCGCCTCGATTTCTGGGATGACATTAATGAAGGGAATCTTTTTATTCGTTTTTTTAGAGATGACGTGATGATGATCCGTTGTTGTATCCAGAGGATGACGTCATGGCGGTTTAACAAAGTTTATAAAACAAGATGTCATGGCGGTTTACGAGAAGCAAAGGAAGATGTTCACAGGATTTTTCTAAGTACTGAAGATTGATATGAACAAATTCAAATCACTCTGGGGCCTAATGTTGGGGATATAACTATTGAGTATAAACTGCCCAGGAGGGGCCGGTTTACCCTCAACCGTATTGAAGCCCATGAAGACTCAGAAGATGGCGTTTTACTATGAAGCTTAGAGGCCCGGAGCCCAGTGGCGGATTAGGGCCCATAATAGCAAACTGCCATCGTTATGTAAACTTGTGTTGTAAGTTAGGAAAGGAAAGACCGAGCCGGACCCTTGTATGAGTCGGCCTCTGGACTCTGTAGACCGGCCGGGCGTCAACCTATGTATATAAAGGGACGACCCAGTGGCGGTTCAGGGACAACAGACAACAACTTGAGACTCAGGAAAAGCCTATTCGCTCCCTGATCATCGAAACCCAATCAATCCCATCACAACTAGATGTAGGCTTTTACTTTCATTGAAGGGGCTGAACTAGTATAAACTCCCGTGTCCCTTGTCCGGTTTAACCCCTTCAATCTAACCCGTAGCAATGGCTCCGTGACTAAGTCCTTTCATGAGGACATCTGACGTGTTAATTCCATTACAAGATCTGTAATCAAAAATGTGTGTGAAGACCGATAATAACACACACGATTGCTTATAATAAGACGTATGTGATATGCTCTGTCTACACAATATCTATTGGCCATTGGGGGACGGGCGGTCATTCGGATACGCCATAAGGATGCGAAGAGGCATCCTATCAGCAAGGACTAGCTGTTCCACCGGTAGCTCATGTAAGAAAACTCTCAAGTTAAGTGTGCTCAGGCTGGAGCAGCCATCAGATGGGTGACTGGATGGGAAGTTGTGTTGATGTTAAATTAACTGATAGGATGTGTCATACCTATCAAATTAAATGACAGATACAACCCATCCCATGAGTTAACTTAACCTCGAGGTCCTTGTTTTTTATTTTTTTTTATTTTTTAACACGTGTTAAAGAAGGTGTACCGCATTACTTTTTGACAATGTGCGATACGTGGCATATAGTTGATCCATCCGACCTGTTTGTGATGGAATTGGCCATGTGCATTGTGGGCAAACGATTGCTAGTATTTGTCGGCGTCCTGGACTTGGGGGTATCCAGTCCTGCCTTCCGGCGTCCCACCACGCGCTGCTCCATCAGCGGCCTAGTACGGCCCAGCTTCAACAACAACACAGTAAGACCCTCGCGAGGCGGACGACGCCAAGACCCCTGAAGGAGTTGGCCTCCTCAGGAGGGCTCCTGAGGGGCGGAGAGATCTATGCAGCTACCTCCTACGGCTCAGGTGATGTGAGCCATGACGACCAAGGCCAGGCGGGCGCCAGGCTGGCGCCAGGCAGGTGCAGAGCGCAGGTTTCCTCTTCGGTGCAAGGGAGGCAAGACACAGGCGCGGAGCCCCGAGGAAGCAGCCAAAGGTTTCCATTCTGGTGCAACAAGACCAAGACCGCCAGGGTGGCAAGACGGAGGTCATCGCCGAGCCCACCACAGCGTCACGACCAGAGGCTTTTCGCAAGCGAAGGCTACTTTTGTCAGGATATACTTTACTACTTGTCCCCTTTCAAATCCCGCCATTGTGGAATCCCTTCCCGCTCATATTTGGGAGGAGAACCAAGGCACTATATATAGGACTTAGCCACCACCATAGGACGGGACCGAAACCAGAGCAAGTAGAGCACCACACCAGCTCAAGAACACCTTGATACGTCTCCAACGTATCTATAATTTTGATTGTTCCATGCTATTATATTACCCGTTTTGGAGGTTTATGGGCATTACTTTACGCTTTAAAATCATTTTTGGAATAAACCTACTAACCGGAGGCCCAACCCGAATTGCTGACTTTTTTGCCTATTTCAGTATTTCGAAGAAAAGGAATATCAAACGAAGTACAAACGGAATGACACCTTCAGGAGCGATCTTTTTGGAACAAACGCAATCCAGGAGACTTGGAGTGGACGTCAAGAAGTAGTCGAGGCAGCCACGAGGCAGGAGGGCGCGCCCTAGGGGGGTGGGCACGCCCCCCACCCTCGTGGCTCCCCTGACCTACCTCCTATATCCACATACCCTGAAAACATCCAGGAGCACCACGAAGAACTATTTCCACCGCCGCAACCTTCTGTATCCGCGAGATCCCATCTTGGAGCCTTTGCCGGCACTCCGCCGAAGGGGGAATCAACCATGGAGGGCCTCTACATCATCTCCAAGGCCTCTCCGATGAGTTGTGAGTAGTTTACCATAGACCTTCGGGTCCATAGTTATTAGCTAGATGGCTTCTTCTCTCTCTTTGAATCTCAATACAAAGTTCTCCTCGATCTTCTTGGAGATCTATTCGATGTAACTCTTTTTGCGGTGTGTTTGTCGAGATCCGATGAGTTGGGTTTATGATCAAGTTTATCAATGAGAAATATTTGAATCTCCTCTGAGTTCTTTTATGTATGATTGGTTATCTTTGCAAGTCTCTTCGAATTATCAGTTTGGTTTGCCTACTAGATTGATCTTTCTTGCAATAGGAGAAGTGCTTAGCTTTGTGTTCAATCTTGCGGTGTCCTTTCCCAGTGATAGCAGGGGCAGCAAGGCACATATTGTATTGTTGCCATCGAGGATAGACAGATGGGGTTTATATCATATTGCTTGAGTTTGTCCCTCTACATCATGGCATCTTTCTTAATGCTTTACTCTGTTCTTCATGAACTTAATACTCTAGATGCAGGCAGGAGTCGGTCGATGTGTGGAGTAATAGTAGTAAATGCGGGCAGGAGTCGGTCTACTTGTCACAGACGTGATGCCTATATACATGATCATGCCTAGATATTCTCATAACTATGCACTTTACTATCAATTGCTCGACAGTAATTTGTTCAACCACCGTAATACTTATGCTATCTTGAGAGAACCACTAGTGAAACCTATGGCCCCCGGGTCTATCTTTTATCATATAAATTTCCCATCTACTTTTATTTGCATCTTTACTTTCCAATCTATATCATAAAAATACCAAAAAATATTTATCTTATCATATTATCTCTACTAGATCTCACTTTCGCAAGTTATCGTGAAGGGATTGACAACCCCTTTATCCCGTTGGTTGCGAGGTTCTTGTTTGTTTGTGTAGGTACGAGGGACTTCTGTGGAGCCACCTACTGGATTGATACCTAGGTTCTCAAAAACTAAGGGAAATACTTATGCTACTTTGCTGCATCACCCTTTCGTCTTCAAGGGAAGACCAACGCAATGCTCAGGAGGTAGCAAGAATGATTTCTAGCGCCGTTGCCAGGGGAGGTCTTCGCTCAAGTCAAGACATACTAAGTACCCATCAAAAACTCATCTCCCTCGCATTACATTATTTGCCATTTGCCTCTCGTTTTCCTCTCCCCCACTTCACCCTTGCCGTTTTATTCGCCCTCTCTTTTCGGTTCGCCTCTCTTTTTTGCTTGCCTCTTGTGTGATTGTGTGTTGGATTGCTTGTCATGATGGCTCAAGATAATACCAAATTGTGTGACTTTTCCAATACCAATAAAAATGATTTCCTTAGCTGGTTTGTGATGGTTCGTCTTCAAGATTGCTCCTGTTAATGATGCTGAATCTTGTGAAATCAATGCTGGTTTGTTGAATCTTGTTATGAAAGATCAACTCTTCGGCCTTCGTAGCGAAGATGCCGCTACTCATCTAAATAACTTTGTTGATTTGTTATGCAAAGGAAGAAAGATACGGATAATGATATTGTTAAATTGAAGTTATTTCCGTTTTCACTTAGAGATCTTGCTAAAACTTGGTTTTCGTCTTTGCCTAAAAATAGTATTGATTCATGGAATAAGTGCAAAGATGCTTTTATCTCCAAGTATTTTCCTCCCGCTAAGATCATCTCTCTTAGAAACGATATTATGAAGTTTAAGCAACTAGATCATGAGCATGTTGCCCAATCTTGGGAAAGAATAAAATTAATGATTCGCAATTGCCCTACACATGGTTTGAATTTATGGATGATCCTACAAAAATTTTATGCCGGATTGAATTTTGCTTCTAGAAATCTTATAGATTCGGTCGTGGGAGGCACTTCTATGGAAATCACTTTAGGAGACGCTACTAAACTCCTAGATAATATTATGGTTAATTATTCTCAATGGCACACCGAATGATCTACTAGTAAAAAAGTTCATGCGGTAGAAGAAACTAATGTTTTGAGTGGAAAGATGGATGAACTTATGAAATTGTTTGCTACTAAGAGTGTTCCTATTGATCCTAATGATATGCCTTTGTCTACTTTGATAGAGAATAATAATGAATCTATGGATGTGAATTTTGTTGGTAGGAATAATTTTGGTAACACGCGTATAGAGGAAACTTTAATTCTAGGTCGTTCCCTAGTAATTCCTCTAATAATTATGATAATTCCTACAACAATTCTTATGGAAATTTTAATAAGATGCCCTCTGATTTTGAGAATAGTGTTAAAGAATTTATGATCTCTCAAAAGAATTTCAATGCTTTGCTTGAAGAAAAAATGCTTAAAGTTGATGAATTGGCTAGGAACGTGGATAGAATTTCTCTCGATGTTGATTCTTTGAAACTTAGATCTATTCCACCTAAGCATGATATCAATGAGTCTCTCAAAGCCATGAGAATTTCCATTGATCACTACAAAAAAAGACACATCCGTGACATTTTGGGCCAAACGAATTTTTTTCTGTCATACATATGACACTTCTAAGACAATAATTGTGACAAAACCCGGTATCATCATAGATTTGGTGGGCTCCTACTTCTATGACAAAAAATCATGATAGAAAATGGGCTTTTCGTCCTGGGCGGGCCGGACACGCAGCTGCATGAAATTCTTTGGGCCGTCCATGATAGAAAAACCGTGGTAGAAGCAAGGGCGAGGAAAATTTCGGGGAGTTCCGGGTTACGATGGGTGGTCGGGGGCCGAGTGATGCGCGTTTCTCTCGTACACGTACGCGCGTGTGTTTGAGGTGTTGGCTGTAACTGAACCCGAGCGAGGCGTTGGGCTGTAACTGAACCCGAGCAATTGCACTGCAGGCTACGCGTTACTGAACCCAAGCGATCGATCGATGGCTGTTAACTGAACCTGATCGAGCGATTCCTTCACTAATGCTGCTAACTGAAGCTGATCGATTGGATGAACAGTGAGCGTTGTGGGGGGGGGGTGGATGAACAGTGAGCGGTGGCGTTGCCTCTGGATGAACAGGACCCGTGGTGTGGAGGGCTGGATGAACAGTAGACGGTGGAGGGGTGCCCGTGGAGGGATGGTTGAACAGGACCCCGTGGTGTGGAGGGTTGGATGAATAGTAGACGGTGGAGGGGTGGTTGAACAGTAGCCGGTGGAGTAGCGCACGGTGGAGGCTGGATGAACAGGAGCCCGTGGAGGCTGGAGGAGGTCGATGGTAGCCCGTGGAGGCTGGAGGAGGTCGACGGTGGAGATGAATAGTATCCCGGGGTGTCCCGTTTTCTGGTACGCCACACCCCTCCCGATGAACAGGACCCCCGTTTCGACCGTAGCGCTCCAACACAAGTCCGTTTCATCCGTTTTGCGGTACGCCACACCCCTCCCGATCAACAGGACCCCCGTTTCAACCGTAGGAGGTCCGTTTCGTTCGTTTTGTGGTACGCCACACCCCTCCCGATCAACAGGACCCCTGTTTCGAACGTAGGAGGTCTGTTTCCTCCGTTCTACGGTACGCTAGGCCTCGTTTCCATCGCCAGTTCCGTCCAAGCCCTCCCGATGAACACGACGACGCATTCCGTTCCGACCCAGCCGGTTGGCTCCCACGCGTTCCGTTGCCTCCCGATGAACACAATGCATTCCGTTGCCTCCCCATGAACACAAGGACGACGCTGTTTCTCCGTTCCGACCCCGCCATGTACACGAGCCCTGGCCGTACGTATGCGCGAGTAGGCGTTCGAGACCCCGCCCGTATGTACACATACGTGGTTGTATTTTCTTTCTTGCACCCTGGCTGCTGTACGTACGTGCACATGCTACGTGCGCGCCTCTACTACGACACGTGCGCGCCTCTACTACGACACGTGCGTGCCTCTTCATCGACCAGTATGTATGTACATGTTCGCGACCAGAATGACAACGCTACATATGCTTCGACCAGGTGGGTCCCGACTGTCAGGCACTTCCTTGCCTGCGAAGATGTAGCTGGTGGGTCCCAGCAGTCAGGGGGGCGAATCGTTTTGGTTTTTTTGCCCAGACGCACTTCCTTGCGTGCGAAGATGTAGCTGGTGGGTCCCATCACTCAGGGGGGCGAATCATTTTTTTTTTGCCCGGACGCACTTCCTTGCGTGTGAAGATGTAGCTGGTGGGTCCCAGCAGTCAGGGGGGCAAATCATTTTTTTAGCTCGGACGCACTTCCTTGCATGCGAAGATGTAGCTGGTGGGTCCCAGCAGTCAGGGGAAATGTTTTTTCGCGAAATACAGTGGCCCGTCCGGTGGGTCCCAGCTGTCAGGTGGAGGAATCATTATTTTCCGCGTAATAAGGAGGCACTTCCTTGCTGCGGCCATGGACCCAGCTGTCAGCCTCTCCACGTACAGTCCACGTCTGATGGAAGTCGTTCCTTGACCATGTTGACCACGCCTCGCCGAGAGCACCAGGGCGGTGCACGACGGCGAGGCCTATGAAGGGGACGACGGGGAGCCGGGGAAGACGCGGCAGTGGAAGCCCGCTCGGAGAGGAGTATGAGGGTTCACTGGTTCGGCTGCGGTGTGAGGCTACCGTCGCTGCCGGGCCTGGACAGCGGTGGGAATAGTAGGGGGCGGTGAGCCCTCCGCGGCATCACAGCCGGCCATGGGAGGCAGGAGCATGCGGCACGACCGGCGCTGCTTTGGGTGGCTGGAGCAAGAAGACCAGAGGTTGAAGAAGCACTACGGCCGTTGGATGGACATCATACGGTCACTAGAGCTAGAATCGTTCATATTGACTAGAGTTGACAAAGACCCCCATCCCAGTCAACTTAGTAGGCCCACAAGTCAGCCTCCCACCATGGTGGGTCCCAGCTAGCAGGGGGAGTATTCATTTTTTTGTGCGTAATAAGGAGGCACTTCCGGTGGGTCCGAACTAACAGTGGGGGGAACGTTTTTTTCACGAAATACGCTGGCCCGTCCAGTGGGTCCCAAAAGTCAGGGGGAAATGTTTTTTTCGTGAAATAAGGTGGCCCGTCCGGTGGGTCCCTACTGTTAGGTGGAGGAATAATTATTTTGCGCGTAATAAGGAGGCACTTCCTTGCGGACGCCTGGACCCAGCTGCCAGCCTCTCCACATACAGTACTCTTCCGATGGAAGTCGGTCGTCGACCATGTTGACTACGCCACGCCGAGAGCACCAGGGTGGTGGTCTGGACGAAGGCGAGGCCTAGGAAGGGGACGACGTGGAGCCGGGGAAGACGTAGCAGCGGAATCCCGCGCGGAGAGGAGTACGAGGGTTCACTGGTTCGGCTGCGGGGTGAGGCTGCCGTTGCTGCAGAATAGCAGGGGGTGTGGGTGAGTAGAGGGATGGCCTGGCCAGCGGTGGGAGTAGTACGGGGCGGTGAGGCCTCCGCGACATCACAGCCGGCCACCGGATGCAAGAGCACGCTACATGACCGGCGCTGCTTTGGGCGGCTGGAGCAAGAAGACCAGAGGTTGAAGAAGCACTATGGCCGTTGGATGGACATCGTACGATCACTGCAGCTAGAATCATTTATATTGACTAAGTTGACAAAGCCCTTGGTACGCGTCAACTTAGTAGGCCCACAACTCAGATTTGGCAGAGAACATATAGCCCATTTGCGATTCGTAAGAATGTACAACCCATTTTTTAATTCTAATGGAATTACTACAGCCCATTTACAGTTTATTAAAAGTACAACCCAACTTCTAGCTAGGACAACGACTAATAATTTCAAACAACCGCTCAAAACAAAATTCCAAAAAATTCCCACATTTTGATGGGATCCGAAGTATTTTTATCCGATATTTCTAGTCAGGTTAAATATAATTTCAAAATAAATTTGTATTACGTTAAAATCCAACGAAATATTACGCGCGCAACAAGTAATGAAATTAAAATTTTCAAATTCCAAAAATAATATATTTTTCAAACTAATTATGTGTTTGGTGCATAGTAACTGCCCAGTTATTATAAGTACATCCCATTTTTAATTTCCTAAAGTCCATTTTCTTGTTAATCCTAATGCATACCTCCTTGGAAAGTTTGCAGCCCAGCGGGGCGGAGAATAACAAGTTAACCCGGATATTGTGTACAACTGTCGGCCCAGTTGCATTGCTGATGTTGAAAAAAAAGGCATGTGTAGTACAGTATAACCTAACATGGTTACTCAGCCCTCATTCAGTGATGCCGGAAAGGCCCAAACAAGGCTTCTGTACAACTTTTTGAAGTCACTGAGCTCAATTAATAACTTAAGAAAAAAGTTAGATTACAGTGGAACCTAATTAAAAGTTGTCATGAGCAAATAAATAATTCAACGGGTCCCACTTGTGCGTGTGCGCGTGTGCGTGCGTGTGTGTGTGTGTGTGTGTGTGAGTGAGTGAGAGAGAGAGAGAGAGACCCATCGGTCGATGCTCGTAAATACATCTTTCATCCATATGCATTGCTGATGCTCAGTAAAAACTTATATAGTTGACACAATCATATAGAACATCATAGCACACTGAACTTGCATACAAAAATTTCACGCAGGCAGCACAATCAGGATGGAAGCAGTGGATCGCTACAGGAAGAGCTATGTCGAAACCAACGAAATCGTACATAACGGTTCATCGTGTTTATAAATGACGGGGAAATATCTTGAATGTTGTGCAAAGAAACCAGACAGACAACACAATAAGTTCTACTAGCACATTAAGTTGACGTACATCCCTTTCTAAAAAAAGTTCATGTACAAAATTAGAACAGGTCACAATCAAATGTACTGGCATATCAGTGCTTCAGACCCATAGCTCGGATTTTATTAGTATCTGACAGGATTCAGTTGTTACCTCAAATTAGAGCACATCCAGGCAGCCAACCCTGCCTCTTCTCCCAAAGAAGCAGTGGCCTCCGCCGCGCAATGGAGTAGGCCCTGTGCCATCCATCGTTCCGAGCAACACGGGGAAAGTCTGACGTTGACTCCTGTAATGGACGTCGTTGACGGACCCTGGCACCAGCGGCGGCGGCAGGACTTCGATTGATGGATTGACCACTTCTTCAACATGCATAAACACTCGATACAGGTACATCCCTGACGTGGTCCACGACGGCCTTGGTGGCGACGAATAGTACAACCCCGGTTCCTGCACCTGTATCTCAACACCAATCACCTTCGGTATACTGGATGGCTTCTTCATCCATGCCATAACCGTCAGAGCCCATCTGTCTGGAGGAACAAACATACTTACGAGCTCACCCTCAAGGTCGTTGATAAGCTCGTTCATGGACTCGCTGTTCCAAGCACGTAGAGGCATGCCGTGGAAGGTAAGCTTTGTTAAAAACTCAAGCTCAAAGGGCACCGAGCCCCATCCTAGGTGCCACCGATCAAAGCTCACCAGCGCGCCATCGCAGAACAAACGTCGGGAAGATTCGAACACACGACTGCAGTCGAAAGTTGTCCGGAACCTGACGAAGAAACCAGCCGATGGCGGACAGACTTCGACGAGCAAGTCACTTATTTGGATGCCGTGCAGAATGCCAAGAGCTTTGACAAGGTCATCCGGCGAGACGGGAGGCCGGTCGCCGTTGATGGTTACCATCAGCACTTTGCCGGCAAACTGGTCGTCAAGCGCCACCATGCCACTGTTTAGCGACAGCACGCAGCGACCGAAGGAAGGACGGACCTCAGGATCTCCGGCTCGGAGATCCGCGTTGACCGGCGACATGATAGTGCGCTTGAGTACAGGGAGTATAGGAGGGGGATTTGGGGGAACTGGAGTAGGAATCGAGATTCCAGAGGTGGGGGAGGGGCGGGAGACTGGGGATGAAAAGGTAGCATGAATTTCAAGCACGCGCCACTATGCTCTCGGCGCGCAAGTGCACGAAAACACCGGTGGCGCCCACATGTCGGCCTAAGTGTCCTTATTCTTTCTTTTTTGGAGAGCCCGGCTTTTTTTCAGGATCTTTTGAGAGCCCGGCCTAAGAGTCATAATTGACCTGTTTGGCATTGTGTTACTACTTGACCCATATTCAACGACACCTCACTGGCCCAAACAAGTGTACATCATCAAAAAGACACTGATCTCAAATTATATATCTTGAAAGAAGGAGATATACTCTGAACACTAGAGAATGGTGATGCCCTCATTTTGCCCACCAGTAGTTTGAGACAATAAATAGTTCGAAAGAACGATATATACAACATTCAAACACTGACTAGTGACTACTACTGACATAAACAACAAGACATGATAGTTCATAAGAAGTATTGCTACACCACCAAAACGCACCCATCTGCAGCGCTCAGACTCTCGTGATCCAGACGAGAATGACATTCTAAACAGAAGCAACTATTACATAGTAAGAGTGACATAGACGAGGATGACCAAATTACAAGGAATATGCATAACAAAAGAAAGAACTACCCATCCAGAACGAGCAGCAAAGACAACAAAGTCATTCGAAGAGATGATCCAACACCATCATAATTTGCAGCCCCGCTTCAGCGATCAGTGATCCGGAGACACCAGTACTCCACCCTTTCGATGCAACAGCCCAATTTCTTAGCAACCTGAAGGCTTGAACCACATCACTTCCTATCGTAATTGAGACATCCAAGGATCAAAGTTAATCCGGATACCTTTGTCATTCTCACCTTCTTTTCGCTGCAGGTTGTATCATTGACAATCAGGGGAGTTTGCTCCTGAACTCCTAGGGCTCGCCGTGTAGACACAGTTTTCCATAGCAAACAGAGCCTCTCTGCCATCAAGGTCCTTGCCAATGGTGATATCCTGGTTAATCGAATAATTGAGTGCGAGAAACAAAGAGTGTGAACCAAGGCTGTTTACCCGCCTCCAACTAAAAATCCTAAAGGCCCCAACAAGCTGGTATCCTGCTCATAGACGTAACAGCCACTGTTCGGATACTCACGTATTACACGGTGCTTGTATACAGTGGGGTTTTTGCAATATAACTTTTTCGGCTCATGTGGCCGAATGATCATCAGTCTTTTGCCGTTGTCTGATCGAGCAAGGAACTAGTTGTGATTCCCCATTTTTGGCAAAGGTGTAGTGATTACAAAGGGCAGTAACTGTAGGGACACTGCATCATATCAAAAAGGACAGACATTGTTAATGTAAGATCAGCATTGTTCAGAGTATGAGTAGGATAATGCAAGAAACAACATTGATATGTCGCTGTTGGAACTGGGAGGAAAATACAGGGAAATGTATACTGGTTCGAAAATATATAAGTGCCATGCATGGTTATACTCATGTTATCTCGCAATCGATTCTTCACAGGAAACTACCATGTCATGCATGTTATGTAATCATCATCTGTCCTCACAAACAAATTCTTAAAGGCAACTAATAGACCATGCATTGTTATATACTCGTGTTCTGTGGGCAAAGTTTTTGTGAGGTTATTATTCTAGTCATTGATTGCTGAAGGGCGAATATAGGTATGTACACATGGTAAGCATTGTAGGATTTCACTACTTCCAAATATAGAGTTCTCCATATGCACATTTACTTCCCTAATGTATGGTTAGATGAAACCAACAGTGTGGTGCATGTTTCTACATCATGAAAATGAGGAAACTAACATGGTCATTGATACACACTCATATTTAGTAGTAGTATATAGATTACTGTAAAATAAGGATAATATCCATATATTCCTAACTGTTTGATTATTCAGTGTACAAATTGGCTGTAATGACATGGTCACAATCACATGAATTAACTCATCCCAAATATAGCTGATTTACGGCGTCTCTAATACATTGCCATAGTTCTACTCAAATTCTGCTCAAACAGGGATATGCCAATCATCACAAAAAGTTCAAACAGTGTCATGGCATCATCATTAACATGAGATGGAAACAACTTACACGTGCCGTCCCAGCAATACGTGGTGCCATTTGCTTTGTCGATCACGTAGATGATGCCATTGTGTTCAATAGCATCACAGAAGTGTGTATCAGCTTTGACGATGATCCACTATGAGCCGAGTTGTCTCCAGCTAAAGAATGCACCAGCATAAAGATAGGCGAGTCTGCGGTCGAACAAGTCAATTATCTTGAAGTCTGCGTAATTCGCATGTCGTGTGGGCACTTGGAAGATTACAATCTTCTGCAAAACAAGGTCCGTCCAACTGACGAAGTAATCTAGATGACTTGGACCGCGATGGTAATACTCTATATAATCCAACGGAGGAAGGATAATCTCACGGGAGGTTTGGGAGTTCACGAGCACCAACTTTTTACCGTCTTCTCTGAAGGCAACCATCCAGTGGGAGTTCATGCCGACCTAGTACATACCTGCCAAGAAGTTTCGGGCGATGGTGATCGGATCGATGTCGAGGGAACTGATGTACGGTGACCAACTACATACCTGCAAAGAAGTTTCGGCTAATGGAGACTGGATTGAAGTCGAGGGGCATCATGCACGCCTCTGTATCATGGTGAGCCAATCTCGCAAGACCAGATAGCAGCAAGCAGGGTGTCTTGAAAAGCTTAGGCCTCGCTTCGATGATGGCCGTGTGCATGTCCCTCGAGCATGCAGCCAGCCGCAGGGTGCTCAACATATCCAGACACAAACAACAGAGGTCGAGGATGTCATTGGGGAGATTGCTTCAATCGCAGCTCATATGGATGCTGTGCAGTTCGCGTTCGGCCATGGTGGAGTTTGGAAGGGGGCTTGATTTATGGGGGAGAAGGATGTCGGTGCTGGAGCGGCTAGCGAGGGAATAGTGGTACTGGGGGAGGCGAGTGAGGCGACGGTACACGGGGGCACAGTGAGATGGAGACGGAGACGGAGACGGAGAAGGAGATGGAGATGGAGTGGTGCTATGGGATCGGAGAGGGAGACAAGCCAAGGCGCTAATGTGTTGTACATCGGCGGTGATAGACTGCACAGTGCACAAGGTGAGGCTGACTTTGGTATCTGAACACGCTGCCTCGCCTGGACTAGTGTCAGGCGCAGGGTGTTGTCACTTCACTGTGAGGACCAGATGAATAGTATTTTGACAATCAAGTGTACCACAGTTGTACTACTACTACTACTACTACTACTACTACTACTACTACTAGGAACATGAGTACTCCAGTGTTGTATAGCAGAAATAGGTCTCCCGTGCTAGCATGCCTGTTCACTTCATCGCTCAGGTATCATCCATATTGCGAGCAGAACCAAATTGTCGTGCATGCCCAATCAATGCCCTGCCGCGATGCATGTAGTGGTAGTTCTGGTGCATCAAGGACAGCATGCAGATCGTTCCATACTTGAGAAGAGGAAAAATGGAAAGGTAGAACACGACAGCAGAGGAAGAGAACGCTGGCTAACGAGGCTAGGAGGGGATCGAGCAGGAAGTTAATGCTCCACGCCTAAAGGTTTTGGGAAAACCTGATTTTTAGAAGGTGACTAATACGTCTTCAATGTATCTACTTTTCCAAACACTTTTGCCCTTGTTTTTGACTCTAACTTGCATGATTTGAATGAAACTAACCTCGACTGACGCTGTTTTCAGCAGAACTGCCATGATGTTGTTTTATGTGTAGAAAAGAAAAGTTCTCGGAATGTCCTGAAAATCCACGGAGCGACTTTTTGGAAAATATAACAAATACTGGCGAGAGAATCAAGACCAGGGGCCCACACCCTGTCCACGAGACAGGGGCGCGCGCCCCCTCCCCTTGGGCGTGCCCCCCTATCTCATGGCCCCCCTGGACCTCCACCAACCTCAACTCCAACTCCATATATTCACACCCAGGGAGAAAAAAAATCAGAGAGAAAGTTTCATCGCGTTTTATGACACGGAGCGGCCGCCAAGCCCTAATCTCTCTCGGGAGGGCTGATCTGGAGTCCGTTCGGGGCACCGGAGAGGGGGATTCGTCGCCGTCATCGTTATCAACCACCTCCATCACCAATTTCATGATGCTCGCCGCCGTGCATGAGTAATTCCATCATACGCTTGCTGGACGGTGATGGGTTGGATGAGATTTACCATGTAATCAAGTTAGTTTTGTTAGAGTTTGATCCCTAGTATCCACTATGTTCTGAGATTGATGTTGCTATGACTTTGCTATGCTTAATGCTTATCACTAGGGCCCGAGTGCCATGATTTCAAATCTGAACCTATTATGTTTTCATGAATATATGCGTGTTCTTGATCCTATCTTGCAAGTCTATAGTCACCTATTATGTGTTATGATCTGACAACCCCGAAGTGACAATAATCGGGATACTTCTCGGTGATGACCGTAGTTTGAGGAGTTCATGTATTCACTATGTGCTAATGCTTTGTTCTGGTTCTGTATTAAAAGGAGGCTTTAATATCCCTTAGTTTCCGCTAGGACCCCGCTGCCACGGGAGGGTAGGACAAAAGATGTCATGCAAGTTCTTTTCCATAAGCACGTATGACTATTTACGGAATACATGCCTACATTACATTTATGAACTGGAGCTAGTTCTGTGTCACCCTATGTTATAGCTATTACATGAGGAATCGCATCCGGCATAATTATCCATCACTGATCCATTGCCTACGAGCTTTTCACATATTGTTCTTCGTTTATTTACTTTTCCGTTGCTATTGTTACAATCACTACAAAACCTGAAAACATTACTTTTGCTACTGTTACCTTTATTATCATATTACTTTGCTACTAAATACTTTGCTGCAGATACTAAGTTATCAAGGTGTGGTTGAATTGACAACTCAACTGCTAATATTCAATGATATTCTTTGGCTCCCCTTGTGTCGAATCAATAAATTTGGGTTGAATACTTTACCCTCGAAAGCTGTTGCGATCCCCTACACTTGTGGGTTATCAAGACTAATTTCTGGCGCCATTGCCGGGGAGCATAGCTCTATTCTCCGAGTCACTTGGGATTTATATCTGTTGATCACTATGAAGAACTTGAAAGGCGCTAAAACTACGATCTATCCCACAACTATGAGGGGAGGTAAGGAACTGCCATCTAGCTCTGCACTAGATTCTCCTTCTGTTTTGAGTAAGCTTGCGACACCTAAACCTGCTACTGCTATGAATTCTGATATGTCGCATGTGATTGATGATTCCACTTCTTCTATGCATGATACTTATGATGAAACTACTTCTGTGCGTGATACTACTTTGCCATTAGGTGAATTTCTTGATGAACAACTTGCTATAGTTAGGGGGAATGAAATTATTGAAGATGCTATTATTGATGATAGTGATGATGAAAATTCTCCCAATGATTGTGAATTGCCTGTTGTTCCTGATGGTTATGTTATGAATGAAGAAGCTGCTAGAGCTATCTTTGCTTGCAATGATAGATATGATCTTAAGAAATTATTAGCTAAATGGAAGCAGCAGTCTCTTAATGCTAGAATGAAACCTGACCCTGCTTTTGCTACTTCACCTATCTGTGTTACTGATAAGGATTATGAATTCTTTGTTGATCGTAAGATTATTACTTTAGTTGAATCTGATCCTTTTTATGGCCTTGAGTCTAAAATTGTTGTGGCACATCTTACCAAGTTGAAAGATATAGCTACCCTCTTTACTAATGATGAGAAGTCTCGATATTATTATATCCTTAAGATATTTCCGTTCTCGTTAATGGGTGATGCTAAGACTTGGTATAATTCTCTTGCTCCTGGTTGTGTGCGTAGTCCCCAGGATATGATTTATTACTTCTCTCCTAAATATTTTTCTGCTCATAAGAAACAAGTTGCCTTGCGGGAAATATATAATTTTGTGCAAATCAAAGAAGAGAGTCTCCCACAAGCTTGGGAGAGGCTTCTCCGGTTACTTAATGCTTTGCCTGATCATCCTCTCAAGAAAAATGAAATACTTGATGTCTTTTATAATGGACTAACCGATGCTTCCAACACTACTAGGAAAAGGCATGCTACTGGCGCACCAGTTTTGCCTTCTAATGGCGCACTACTGGTGCGCCACTAGCATCGCGCCATTAGAATTAAATTCTAATGGCGCACCACTGGTGCGCCATTAGTATCTGTTGTTCTAATGGCGCACCACGTAGTGTGCCATTAGTATTCCCACAATGCGCCGTTAGAATTCTTTCCAGGGGGCCATATGTACCCATGTGCTTTGGCATACTAATGGCGCACCAGTGGCTGATGCACCATTAGTGTGATTATCACAGTGCGCCATTAGTGTCTTGCTTGGTGCGCCACTAGTATGAATATTAGGGATTATTTTTTTTCTTTTCTGATATTTTCACAGGTTACAAAATATATTATTGGACAGAATTTAGACAACACCACACAGCAACAGCAGATTCATCGAATACAATAGAAGATTAGTCTCCGAATACAAATCATCATATTAGTCTCCGAATTCAAAAGACCGAACAAAGATAGAACATTGCAAGTCTCGAGACCGCGAGTAGCTAGTTTGTCTTCACATTACAAGTCGATATCGACCATCTAAACTACCATCACATAGAAGAGAGTTGTGGTCATCACGATGAGCATCATTGCGATCAAACTAGTCTTCATCCGGTTCCTCCAACGCTCCCTCCTCTCTCCCGCTAGATAGCGGGCGTATCTAGATTCGGCCTCCTCCCTAGTGGTGTACCCTTTGTAACTGTTACCACTGAAACGGTGAACCTGTCTCCGACACTCCTCCCAGCCGTCGTAGACTCCGGGAACCTTACCCTTGTACACGACATACGACGACATCTCTATGCACAAGCCAAACAACAGACAATACATAAGCAATATGTAAGTATGCAACAAAAGGATCGGAAGAGAAAAGCAAGACATTAATAGAACGATTCATGGTCCTACTAATAAATAGCATTGATTACATCTAAGTTCAACGACTGTCCAAACCAAAGAGACATACGAATTCATTAAAGTTTAATTACAACATGAGCCAATCAATGTTTCAGAACTACACATCACTACTTTCGACTCGACTCATCGAACAGGAGCGTGGATGAAGCCGCCGTCTGTCGCGATGGTCATGAAATTGTGGTCGTTGTCACCCTGCATTTGTAGCATTCCATCTATCTCATTGTTGGACGGTTGATATCTGAGGAAGAACTACCCCCACGTATGAAGGACATCTTGATGGATGATGTCCGCAAAGTCCGACTGGATGCGAAAGAATTCTTGTCTAAGGTCCGCGTCCTGGATTGCCAACAAGTTCGCGGCCCAATCTTTGAGATTATCTTGTACCAGAAGTTGATGATGGTCCCTTACGATTGCCCGCATGTGATGGAGGGCGTAGTAGGCATCCTTCTGACCGCCAGGCGGCTGCTTGACGCAGCAAAACTTCGTATTGTGTGAGAACATGTGCTTGCCGTACTTACGAACAGTCCTGGTGAAGGTGCCTCCAGATTTGGCGTAGCCGGGGAGAACATCATCAAGAACTTTCTTGACATTTGTGTAGTCTATCTTGGAGTTACGGTTCGGGTTGAAATACGTGGCCATGGAATATTTCGGGCTTAAGAGGATGAGTGTGCAATGTGTGTCACTACACAGAACACGGAATGTTAGAAAAAAAAGAACGATCGAAATCTAAGAAATCATATGTTACGGGGCGGTTAAGGGATGACTTACTCGGGAAAGTAAGCCACAAGGAAGTTATCCTTATCTGGGTTTGCCAGAATGACGCCTTCTAGGTGTGAACTCGCAACTTGGCGGTCCCCAATGCTGCTCAAGTGCTTGGCACGCATGTATAAGGGGTCAACTATCACGATGTCCGGGGTCTTGTCTCTAATGATCCGCATCTCCATACTCAGCGAAAACAGCCGAACAAAGGTGTAGTGCAGCGGATGAACGTTAAACATAGCAAAGATGTCATCAAACCGCAGGACGATCGTACCCCCGATGTCGCCATCCACAAATACCTTGCCCTCTGGCACCTTGGCCACGAAAACCGGGTATGCCACATCCTTCTCTCTGAGACGCCGCTTCTCCAAAGAAAGAACACCGTCGTGCAGACTCCACATAGCACCGGTTGCAGCATTCAGCATATTTATCGGTAGCATCGCCCTACCTGCCACATGCACCCTCCTTGAGATATCCTTAGGTGAAGGTGGCCCGTCCTGAGCACGGATCGTACTCGGTGCCGGCTGGCTCGCACTGGCGCCCTTGTTAGTCTTTCGTTTCCGTCCCTTCTTCTTGATATCCTGTAATGGGACCGAGTTCTACTCACAGACCGCCTTCTTGAGCGTGTTGGGGCTGATAATATTTTGCACCTCAGCTATCTGAGGCTCGGTGAAGGCGGGAGCTGGAGGCGTCTCTTGAGAACTGAACGCCAGACGACGCCTATTGCAATTGGATTTCTCTGCCGTACCAGCTAGATTGCGGTCGTCTTGGTTGGGTTCTTGAGAAAGAGGCCCGCAGAACTCGTCAGCGTACCCATGTTTGGCAAAGTACTTATCGACTTTGGTAAATGTACCGTCGTCGTTGTCGTCGTCGTCCGGATCCTGTGCCATAGGGCTGTCCAGATCCTGTGCCATAGGGATGTCCGACATAGGGATGTCTGGCAGGTCCGATAGCGTTGCGGCGTTCTTGCCATGGCTTGGCGCCGGCACGACTGGCGGTCTTGTCTGTGGGGTGGTGTCCCCCGCCCCCAAACGAATCTGGCTCTTCGGCCAAAGCAGCGGCCAGTTTACGCAGGCGTTGAGGGTCATCTCATCTTCTTCGTCGGCCCCAGCGGGTCGAACCGGAGATAACAACTCGTCGCAGCCTGGCAGCACCCGAACCACTTCAACCCTATACATTGTGGGTGGCATTGGATTACCGTGGAACATGCGGTTCCCCGGTTGAACAATTCTGCCCTTGGCGACATCGACCAGCTCGACACGCACGAAGTGCAGAAGAGTGCAAGGAACGTTGGCGGTACCCTACGAAAACATGTACAGGGCGTCAGGGATGCCCAGTCAAAGGCAAGGAGATGAAGTCATCGGCTGAGAGGCTTAGTTACCGTGATGCCGTCGAGCTCGGCTAATGTCGAGGCACCGCCAACGGAGGGCGTGCAACTGACAGAGGGGGCGCTTGCTGGCGAGGTGCCGGCCGGCTTACACCCGGGTGCATTAAGCTCCAATGCCCGTGCCGGCGCCGGAGACACGAATACCGCCTCCGCCGGAGACACTAATGGCGCCGCCTGCGCGCTGTGCGAGTTGCTGGCCGTGAAATTGGGAACCGGGGGAGGCCCCTGTTGGCCGCCCGCAATCCACGTCGTCAGCCCATGAATCAACGTAGGCACCATGGCGTTGAGCTTCGTTCCCAGCTGTTGTTCCACTTGCTGTTGGACAAGCTCCGGAATCCGCGCCACTTGTGCCTTGAGTGCTTCAACCTCGCGCGTCTGGCTTTCCGAGCTGGCCTTTTTCTCCTTCCGCACACCAGCGGTATAGTATGACCCCCATTTTGTGGACAAGCCTTTGCCGGCCACACGACCAGCTGACGTCGGCTTAGTGAGCTTATCCTTGTTTTTCATTATGTTCAACGCCCTATTTAAAGGGGTGTCGAAAGGGGAGCTCTGAGACGACCCCGTGCTGCTGCTTTCAGTGTCCTACGAAAGGAACATGAACCATTTAGAAATATTGGGGATTAATTAGAGTGCAACCATATGAAGCTAATTACGCGGGGGTGTATTCCTTACTAGAACAAGCTCAAGCGCCCTGGTCTTCGAATCCGTGGTAAGCTCCTTTGTTATCGGGTCCTCCTTGTACCGGGCCCTGACATAGTTCCTGGTCTGCTTGTTACCGCTGTATTTCTCGAAGCGGGGCGGTAGGCCTTGCTCGGCACGCTCCGCGTCCTCCTTGTCCCATATAGGCTCCGCCACTCTGTAACCGCCGGGACCGAGTTTGTGTTCCCCTAAGTTGAACTCCCGCATTTCTTTCCCCCACTAACTTGATTCGGAGGTTGCACTGCTCGAGCACTTGATCTCGAACTCGTTGTACTCATCTTCGCTCATCAAAGGATATTTCGCCTTGATCTTCTCATAACTATCACCTTTATCAATCATTTTCTTCACCGCGCTTCTCCAAGTAGACAGGGTCGTGCTCATCTTCGTGAGGGTGGCACTGTTCACTTTATTCCCTGAGAGGCATGTGTTTTCAAATTCGGCGGGGAATTTGTATCGTTCGTGCAGCTTCGTGAAGAGGAGGTTGCGCAAATTCTCTCGGTCCTTATGCCTAAGGTTCTCGGTGTTGATCGAGACGGTGCTCCGGAGAATGCACCCGAGCTGAACCGAGTACCCCTTGACTATATGTTTGGGCTCCGTTGGATTCCCGTCGGAGTCCACTTGAGTGAATTCCTCCTTGACGGTGCGGAGCGCATTCGGACGCCGGTCCTTCCTTTGCTTCTTCCATTGGCTGCCATCTGTGTGTGCGCCGCCATCATCAATGGTGGCATCCTCGGCGACACCATCAGTGGTGTCATCCCCGACGCCACTAGGGGTTGTGTAATCAGGATCAGTGTCTTCTACGGCGTCCTCATAGCGGTGAGGTTGTTCCTCCATCTCCTGGGACAGCTCCCAGAATTGCTTGCCGCCCGAACCACCGGCCTCATCGTTGTGGGCCATGTTTCGCTCTAAATAGGAAAAAAGTTTGGTCAAAAAGTTGGTTATTGTCAAGGAACAATATCATGGTCTCATCATTTAGGGTTTGTCGACACCGAGGCACCCTAAAAGCCTAAGCTTTCATCATTTAGGGTTTGTCGACGCCGAGGCACCCTAAAAGCCTAAGCATACATCATTTAGGTTCTCATCGACACCGAGGCATCCGGGGCAGCCAAGTTAAGTTTTCATCATTTAGGGTTTATCGATGCCGAGGCACCCTAGGTTGGGCCTAATCACTTGGCACTAATCACTTGGCTCTATTGCCACCTATGTTGGGTTTATCATCTAGGGTTTATCGATGCTAAGGAGAATTCTAAGTTGGGCCTAATCACTTGGCTCTATTGCCACCTATGGTTTAATGCAGCAAGAATAAAGGTGTAACACCCCGGATTCGATGCGCCAGGTGTATGCCAGTTATTCGCCGTCGTTGCCATGTCATTTGCTTGCGTTTTGCATTTTATCATGTCATCATGTGCATCTCATTTTGCATACGTGTTCGTCTCATGCATCCGAGCATTTTCCCCGTTGTCCGTTTTGCAATCCGGCACTCCTATGTCCCCCGGCGTTCCCCTTTCGCCTCTTTTCATTTGCGGGTGTTAAACATTCTCGGAATGGACCGAGGTTTGCCAAGCGGCCTTGGTATAGCACCGATAGACCGCCTGTCAGGTTTCGTGCCATTTGGAGGTCGTTTGATACTCCAACGGTTAACCGGGTAACCGCAAAGGCCTCTTTTGTGTGCAGCCCAACACCCCTTCAAAGTGGCCCAAGAACCCAGCAAACTCCCCTCCATTCTCTCGGTCGTTCGATCACGATCGCGTGGCCGAAAACCGCTCCTCATTTGGACACTCCTAGCTCCCTCTACCTACAAATATGTGGCCTCCCCCGAAATTCCCGCAGTCCAAACCCTAGCTTCGTCTTCCTCGCACCGCCGGACATGTCCATCCCCGCCACCAGACATGTCCGCCCGGCCACCTCACTCCGGCCAACCAGCGTGCGACACATCATCATCTCCGCCGCCGCAGCCAACCGCACCGCGCCACCTCACCCACGCCCTCCTTCTCTCTCCTCGGCGCCCGCCACCGGCCCGCGGGGCCCGAGGCCG
>NC_041385.1:503194706-503209673 GCF_002162155.2 Triticum dicoccoides | reverse complement strand
CCCGGGACCCCGCGCCTCCCGCGTCGGCCCCGCCTTCCCCGACGCTCGCCGGAGCGCCGCCGCTCGCCTTCGCGCGCTCCTCCGCCGAGCCTGCCGCCCGGCGCCGCCTCCCGCGCCTGACGGCGACCTCGCCGTCGCCACCCCTTTGGTCGCCGCCGCCGCCTGGATCGGGTGGATCCCGAGCGCCGCCGCGGGGCCGCGCCTCCCGAGGCCACGTGCCTCCCTCTCCGGTGACCTCCTCCCCACCGCGGCCGGATCCGTCCTCCCCTTGCCGTCTCCGGTCATCCCCGCCATCTCCGGTGTGTTCTCCGACGAGATCCGCCTCGCCTCGATATCCGTGCAGAAGGTTGACCCCGTAATTGCACCAAGTCCCGAAGATATTTTGACATTATCATGCCATGTTCATTGCATCGTGTCTCTGTATCCGTAGCTCCATTTTGTGCGTGTAATATGTCAAATTGTTCGCCTCGACGAGTACTTCATTTTATTCGATTGCATCATTTTCATTTGAGCTCATCTTGATGCCCGAAATGTTGTTGGAAGAGTGCATGTTGATGTTACCCTGCTGAAACTGTTATAACTTGCTCATTTGTCATTTTTGCCATGTTTGATGTGTGCATCCTATGAGGTTGATGTCTACATGTGTGTTGATCTATGCTATGCCATCTTTCTAGGGGTGCCATCCATGTATTTTTGTGAGTTGTGTACTGAGTGGTACTTGTTGTTGCTGTTTTGCTAGACAGATTTTGTTATATTTTGTTGCTATGTAAACCTGCTGCGACAAGTCATTTCGTGCATTATTTGGGAGATGTTCACTAAGGATGTTTTGTTATACATGTCTTTCTCTATACATTCATGCCCCTGGTTGCATTTATAGCTTGCTGTAGATTGTTCATATCTTGCTCCAAAGTTGCTAAATGATGTTGCTGTCAGCCTGTTAACATTAAGTTCAATGTTTCCATGATTTTTTGCTAGTGATCCATGCACCCTATGACCTTGCTCTTGCCATGTATAGCTTCACAAACATGTCTTCTTACTTTTGATTGCCTTGCCATGCCATGTATTGCTCTGTGGTGAGTGGTTCAAGCTCACCAACATGCCTACTTATTGTTGTTCCTGCCATGTTTGAATCTGTCATATAACTTGCCATGTTTACATGGGTGCCATCATATCTTCTGATCCTTTTTGGCTCATGGCCAGTAAGGGACTTTTGGTCTATTCAATTAGTATATTCATGTCATGCCTTTGTTTGCCATGATAAGTTCCTGTAGCATGTTGTTTGATAGCTCTAAACATTGCAACCTGATGTTATTCCTGCTAAGTCTAAAACTGTTATTATTTGCAATCTTTCCATGTCATTTTTAGCATGTTCTAGTTGTTTCTGGAGATAGCTCAGTGTTCATGTTTTGGCATGCTTTACCTTTACTTCATGCCCATGCGTTTTGTTATTATGTTGGGGTGCCGTAGCATATTTTTTTGATGCTTGCAATATGCCTAGTTGCTGTTTTGGACAGATTGTTGTTATGACTTGTATAGAGTGTATGTGTTGAACCGATGCTCCGTTTTGAGTGTGCTCTATATGAAACTTGCTTGATTTTGCACATAGTTTCATATTATCATGGTAGACTCCGTGTGCTCGTCCCGATAAATGATACAATTGTTCATGCACACATGGTATTTCACGTGCGGTAAATCCAGAGGACACACGATTTTCTTCGCCTCCTCGAAACTGGTCGGGCACTTGTTCCCCTTGGGAAGACATCGGTCATTTTGTGTTTTACCTTCATCTCCAGAGCCATGAGCGTTACTTTCAGGCGGGTATCCTCGGGCCTGCATCCTTCATACAATGGAGTAACCGCGTCTATCTTCAGTTGATCCAGCTTGGCTTTCTCTCGGGCGGCAGCTCTTGCATTATCCGTCTGCTTGAGAAGCAGCTCTTGAATATGAGGGTCCTGCACCCAGCCTCCATCGTCGTCTGCTCCGGCATCTTCATCTTCATGATCATGCCCTTCATCTTGATCTTCCCCATCATCATTTACGACATCTTCTACATGATGACTGTGTACAGCATCACCGTCGTGATCATGTCCTGGAGATTCTTCATCTTCCCGCCCGCCCTTGCCGCGGTGGTACTTGTCTTGTTTCCCTTCCTCATTTCTTGCCCGGCCCCCATGGACGACTTCATAGTCAACTTCATCACCTTGCCACTGATAGCCATCCATGAAACCACGCAAGAGCAGGTGGTCCCGCACCTGCCCGGAATCCGGGTCCGCAATAAGGCTCTTCAACTTGCATCTTCGACACGGACATCTTATCTCCGTCTCGTTCTTTTGAAGCATCTCGGCCTTCGCGGAGCTCAAAAACCTATTCACGATGCCTTCAGTCATCGTGCGGACCATGGTCGCCTGCGGGGTAGAGCAAAACGATATTTTAGAACCATGAAAAAATTTGGCATGACCTTCCCTAAAAATAGGACCAAAAAGAATGCATAGTGCCAAAATTCTCACCGAAACGGAAATGAATCAAAACATTCCAGCAAAATATTGGCAACTATCGCATTTCAAATACTGGTACCTTCAAACACAATCATATATGCAACACCACAAACATACATAGATCTAGCTAGGCCACAAAAAGTGCATGTGCACGTTGTTGGAGAGAGCCAGGGAGAAAAAAAGTAGATCTACATCATGAAGATAGCTTTCCCCTTACTTACCTATCAAAAAAGGTAATTTCACCACTAAATTTTGATGAATTTATGGTGGAAATGTGGTGAGGAGGAGGAGGCAGCCGAGACAAGCTTGGAGGAGGTGGTGGAGAGAATGAAGTGGGGAAAGTGAGTGGGTAGGTGGGCTGTCCAAAATATCTTGTTGGTCCCAGGTTACTAATGGCGCACCACCACATAATGCGCCATTAGTAACCCTGGTTACTAATGGCGCACCTGCAGGTGGTGCGCCATTAGTACTTTTTGCAGGAAAGTAAAAAAACATATGTATACTAATGGCGCACGGTATCACAGTGCGCCATTAGTAGTTTAAACTACTAATGGCGCACTGTGATACGGTGCGCCATTAGTAGGTTTGCAAAAAAGTAAAAAAACATTATATACTAATGGCGCACTGTCTTGGCCGTGCGCCATTACTAGTTCTAACTAGTAATGGCGCACTTTGTCATCATGCGCCATTAGTTTGCATGGAAAAATGGGAAAAAAATCAATAGTAGTGGCGCACCGTGAGGCTGGTGCGCCATTAGTGTCTTCCACACTAATGGCGCACCGGAAGCCAGTGCGCCATTAGTATATAGTAGTGGCGCACTGTCTACCTGGTGCGCCATTAGAATCAGTCCTATCTATAGCCCTTTTCCTAGTAGTGCAAGGACTACTTGGATAGTTGTGCTGGTTGTGTTTTTAGGGAAAGAACAGTCGACGAAGCTGAAATATTATTGAATAATATGTTGACTAATGAAAATAATTGGACTCTTCCTGAGCCAATTCCTGAGGCAATTCCTGAACCAATTGAGCCAATTCCTGAGCCTATTCCTAAACCCACTCTGAAGAAGAGAGGTGTTTTATTTGTCAGTCCTGAAGATATGCAAGAGGCAAAGAAATCAATGAAAGAAAAAGGTATTAAAGCTGAAGATGTTAAGAATTTACCACCTATTGAAGAAATACATGGTCTTAATATACCGCATGTTGAAGAACCATATTGTCTTGATAACCCAACAAAGGTAGTAAAGGTAAATTCTCTCTATATATATGATAAAGTTGAAATCCCCTCTACTAAATTTTATAGCCCGTGCTTAGATGAACTTGATGACTTTATGGCTAGACAAGAAATTTTTAATGCTTATGTTGGTAGAGAGTTAAAGAATAATGCTTTCGAGATAGGACGCGTGAGTGATAATATGGCTAGAGTTAAAGGTGAGCTCAAACACATTAGCAAATATACTTCTATGGTTGCTACTCAAGCTGAGCAAGTACTTAAAGCTCAAAATGATTTGCTTGATGAATTAAATAATAAAAATGACTTTGCTGTTAGAGTGGCTACTAGAACTGGTAGAATGACTCAGGAACCTTTGTATCCTGAAGGCCACCCTAAGAGAATCGAGCAGGATTCTCAGAGAAATAATTTAGAGGCACCTAGTTCTTCTAAAAAGAAGAAAAAGAAAAACGATAGAACTTTGCATGCTTCTAGTGGACCTACTGTAGACACACCTAAGAATCCCAATGATATTTCTATTTCTGATGCTGAAACACAATCAGGTGATGAACATGAACCTAGTGATACTGTTAATGACAACGTTCATGTTGATGCTCAACCTAGCAAAAACAATGAAGTAGAGATTGAACCTGTTGTTGATCTTGATAAGCCACAATCAAAGAATCAACGATATGATAAGAGAGATTTTGTTGCTAGGAAGCACGGTAGAGAAAGAGAACCATGGGTTCAGAAACCCATGCCCTTTCCTCCTAAACCATCCAAGTCAAAGGATGATGAGGATTTTGAGTGCTTTGCTGAAATGATTAGACCTATTTTCTTACGTATGCGCTTAACTGATATTGTTAAGGTAAATCCTTATGCTAAGTATATGAAGGATATCATCACAAATAAAAGAAAGATACGTGAAGCTGAAATTTCCACCATGCTTGCTAATTACACTTTTAAGGGTGGAATACCAAAGAAACTTGGAGATCTGGGGGTACCAACTATACCATGCTCCATTAAAAGAAACTATGTTAGACCCGCTTTATGTGATCTTGGAGCCGGTGTTAGTGTTATGCCTCTCTCTTTATATTGTAGACTTGAATTGAATAAGTTGACACCTACTGAAATATCTCTGCAAATGGCCGATAAATCAACTGCTATACCTGTCGGTATTTTGAGAGGATGTGCCTGTCGTGGTTGCAAATGTCACTATCTTAACGGACTTTGTTATTCTTGATATTCCTGAGGACAATAGTATGTCTATTATCCTTGGTAGACCTTTTCTTAATACTACAGGGGCTGTTATTGATTGCAACCAAGGCAATGTCACTTTTCATTTTAATGGTAATGAGCATACGGTACACTTTCCGAGGAAACAATCTCAAGTTCATAGCATCAATTCTATTGGAAAAGTTCCAACTATTATTATTGGAGGTTTTGAATTTCCTCTCCCTACTGTCAAGAAAAAGTATGATATTCTTATTTTTGGGGATTTTCATATCCCCGTTGAGGTAACTTAGTGTTATTTGAAATTTCTCCGGTTCCGTGTTATTCGGAATGAGTTTGTTAACAAGACTTGATCAACCTTGTTAGTGGACTCATTTTGATGATCATGAGATGGATGAAACTAGAAGGCACAACCTTCTATACCCACTTTTTACTTTCTGTTATTTAAAATAAATAAAGCAAAAATAGTATTATCTGTCTGTTTTCTGAATTATCCGTGCATAAAAAAATATCCCGAAAATAAAAGTGCTCCAAATGCCCTGCAAAATTATTATGATTTTTTATGGAATATTTTATGATTTTAGGCACTGAAAACACTACAGGAGGGGCAAGCACCAGGCCACGAGAGTGGACGGCGCGCCCACCCCACCTGGGCGCGCCCCCCTATCTCGTGGGCCCCTGGTGGCCCCCTCCACTTATGCCAGCACCCACACACTTCATCTTCTACCCAAAAAAATCCCCATCCAGCTCAAGCACGACTTCTAGCTCATTTTGCTGCGATTTTTGATCTCCTTGATCAAAGCTCCATTTACAAAACTGCTTTGGGAGATTGTTGCTTGCTATGTGACTCCTCCATTGGTCCAATTAGTTTTTGTTCTAGTGCTTTATTCATTGCAAATTTTTGCTGCATAGGTGACCATGTTCTTGAGCTTGCATGTTAAATTTATGAGGTCCCAAGCAATTCTAATGCATGATATAGACTCTAGGCACTTGTAGGAGTAGTTGCTACCAATCTTGTTTAGTTTTATTCACTTTTATTTTGAAGTTACTAAAATTTCAGAGATTTTTCAGAAGAAGAATTATGTCTAGGAGAACGTACCAAGGTGGTTCCTTGGTGAAGAAAGGGCCCAGGATTGCTATACGCGAGAAAGATGTTGAATTGCCAAGGGACGCGGATGTACGAGCTTGTGAGTGGCCATCCGATGATTTTATGGTCGAAGCGGGCTTCAAGGAGGAATTTGACGCGTATGTGCGTAATGCCGAGCTGGAGGACTTCTTACAAGATAAGTGTCCGCAGTACTATCAATTGACTGATTCTTTTGTGCGGAGGTTTAAATATAATTGTGCGCGTAATTCTCCTAGTATCATATTTGATATTTATGATACATCTTATACCATGGATTTAGAGGATTTCACAACATCTTGCAAACTCCCGCAGTGGGGTAATATTAATGATCCTCACAAATCTGAATTTAGAGATTTCCTTGCTAGTATTACTGTGGGAGAATCTTGGGACATAGCACAAGCTACCATAGGGAGCATTCATTTTCCTGCTATACATTATTTTGCTCTCTTCATTGGTAGATGCATTAACGGTAAAGATGAGGCATGTCACATGTGTGTCCCTGATCTGTGTGTCCTCAAGAGTGCTATGTTAGGTTATAAAGGTTATAACTTGGGGGCAATAGTTGCACGTAGGTTGCAGAATAATAGTAGAAAGGCAAATTTATTTGGAGGAATTTATGCAACCCGTGTGGCTAATTATCTTGGTATAGCCCCACGATAGGGAGATTTGATAATACCTCCTGTTTATTTGGACTATGAAGCTATGGTCAATCATCAATTTCTTGGGAGGAATGAACAATTCCTCCAATATCGACTAATCTATGACAGACGCAACGTCGTCCTTGTTACTCTTCCTGCTCCCTACCTTTTTGATTATCAGGCAAAAAGAAGATATGTTGTCACCATGGAGGAAGCAGCTGAACACGAGGGGAGAGCGGAGGCAGCTCGCCAACACGCTGCAGCTCAGGAGGCGGTTGCCGCTGCATCTCAGTATGACCCCAGTTTCACTTGCGGATATCAGCCAGGCGGTCCTTGGTACTAGACCAACTTAGGCCAAAAGCCTAAGCTTGGAGGAGTATGTATTCCTCATCGACTTTACATTCATGTCCACACACTAGTCATCGGTGCTCATACTCTTTCATTGTATTATCCATGTTAGTTTAAATTTCTTTTTCTAGTTTTCTTCTTATGTGTTTGATAAACCTTAAGAAAAAAACCAAAAATATTAGTTAGTTTGATTTCCATGCCTGTAGTAGAAATTAAAATGAAAACCCAAAAAGATTTCTAGTTCTTCTTCTTACTTGTTGGGAGCTTTCCTGTGTAACTACTTTTATTTTCTTTTCTTTCCTTTGGGGGTAGAGAAGACCATATTGAAAATGTTTAGTGGCTCTCATATGCATGATTGTTTATTTTACTTAGAGCCCATATTACCTTGTCTTCTCTTTTGAGTTGAATGCTTGCAGATTCTAGCTTAGTCCAATGCACGTGCACTTTTATTATTATACACATCGTTCGGTCGTGCAAGTGAAAGGCAATAATGACGATATATGATGAACTTATTGAGATGAGAAAAGCTGGTATGAACTCGACCTCTCTTGTTTTTGTAAATATGATGAGTTCATCGTTTCTGATTTAGCTTATTATGAAGTAAACATATTTTCAATGACATTTAGACATTATAGTTGCTTGTGCCATGCTTGATTAGCTATGAGTTATAATGGTTTACCTTGTGTGCCAACATGCTGTTAGAATGATTATGATGTGGTATGATGGGATGGTATCCTCCTTTGAATGAATTGAGTGACTCAACTTGGCACATGTTCACGCATGTAGGTGAATCAAACCAACATAGCCTTCATGATATTTATGTTCATGGTGTATTATATCCTACTCATGCTTGTATTCGGTGTGAATTAATTTTAATGCATGTTCATGACTGTTGTCGCTCTCTCAGTTGGTCGCTTCCCAGTCTTTTGCTAGCCTTCACCTGTACTAAGCGGGAATTCTGCTTGTGCATCCAACTCCTTAAACCCCAAATTTGTTCCATATGACTCCACTATACCTTCCTACATGCGGCATTTACCTGCCATTCCAAGTAATTTTGTATGTGCCAAACTCCAAACCTTCAAATGAAATTCTGTTTTGTATGCTCGAGCAGCTCATGTTACAACTAGGGCTGCCTATATCTTCCATGCTAGGTGGGTTATTCTCAAGAGGAGTTGACTCCGCTCCTCATTCACGAGAAAGGGCCGGTAACCAGGATGCCCAGTCCCATGATCCAAAAGATCAAAGCAAATCAAAATAATTAAACAAAACTCCCCCAGGGCTGTTGTTAGCTGGAGGCACTCGTTGTTTCAAGCAAGCCATGGATTGATGCTTGTTGGTGGTTGGGGGAGTATAAACCTTTACCATTCTGTTTGGGAACTGCCTATAATGCATGTAGTATGGAAGATACAGCAATCTCATAGTTGTTGCGTTGATAGTGAAAGTATGCCACTCAAAATGTTATTCAATCTCCATTTTAAAATCGAGCTCTAACACCTCTACAAATCCCTGCTTCCCTCTGCGAAGGGCCTATCTATTTACTTTTATGTTGAGTCATCACCCTTCTTATTAAAAAGCACCCACTGGAAAGCACACTGTCATTTGCATTCATTACTACTGGTTTATATTGGGTATGACTTGACTGGATCTCTTTTACCATGAATTAGAATGTTTAGTCAGTCCTTGATCTTTAAAGGTGCTCTGCATTTATGTTTTGCGGTCTCAGAAAGGGCTAGCGAGATACCATTTTCTTATATCATGCTATGATTGTTTGGAGAAAGTGTTGTCATTCGAGTTTTATTATTATGGCTCGCTAGCTGATTATGTTATTGATATGAGTAACTGTGAGACCTAAGTGTTATTGTGAGTATGGTTAGTTCATGATATTTGCTGAAACCTGAATGGTGGCTTTTCATGTTTACAACAACAATAGCAAACCGAGTTTGTAAAAGTTTTTTTTATCACTTTCAGTTTATCAACTTAATTGCTTGAGGACAAGCAAAGGTTTAAGCTTGGGGGAGTTGATACGTCTTCAACATATCTACTTTTCCAAACACTTTTGCCCTTGTTTTGGACTCTAACTTGCATGATTTGAATGAAACTAACCCAGACTGACGTTGTTTTCAACAGAACTGCCATGATGTCATTTTATGTGTAGAAAAGAAAAGTTCTCGGAATGTCCTAAAAATCCACCGAGCGACTTTTTGGAAAATATAAAATATACTGGCGAAAGAATCAAGACCATGGGGCCCACATCCTGTCCACGAGACAGGGGGGCGCGCCCCCTCCCCCTGGGCGCTCCCCCTATCTCATGGGCCCCCTGGACCTCCACCGACCTCAACTCCAACTCCATATATTCATGTTCGGGGAGAAAAAAATCAGAGAGAAAGTTTCATTGCGTTTTACGACACGGAGCCGCTGGCAAGCCCTAATCTCTCTCGGGAGGGCTGATCTGGAGTCCGGTCGGGGCTCCGGAGAGGCGGATTCGTCGCCGTTGTCATCATCAACCATCCTCCATCACCAATTTCATGATGCTCACCGCCGTGCGTGAGTAATTCCATCGTAGGCTTGCTGGACGGTGATGGGTTGGATGAGATTTACCATGTAATCAAGTTAGTTTTGTTAGGGTTTGATCCCTAGTATCCACTATGTTCTGAGATTGATGTTGCTATGACTTTGCAATGCTTAATGCTTGTCACTAGGGCCCGAGTGCCATGATTTCAGATCTGAACCTATTATGTTTTCATGAATATATGCGTGTTCTTGATCCTATATTGCAAGTCTATAGTCACCTATTATGTGTTATGATCTGACAACCCCGAAGTGACAATAATCGGGATACTTCTCGGTGATGACCGTAGTTTGAGGAGTTCATGTACTCACTATGTGCTAATGCTTTGTTCCAGTTCTCTATTAAAAGGAGGCCTTAATATCCCTTAGTTTCCGCTAGGACCCCGCTGCCACGGGAGGGTAGGACAAAAGATGTCATGCAAGTTCTTTTGCATAAGCACGTATGACTATTTATGGAATACATGCCTACATTACATTGATGAAATGGAGCCAGTTCTGTGTCACCCTATGTTATAGCTATTACATGAGGAATCGCATCCGGCGTAATTATCCATCACTGATCCATTGCCTACGAGCTTTTCACATATTGTTCTTCGCTTATTTACTTTTCCGTTGCTATTGTTACAATCACTACAAAACCCTAAAACATTACTTTTGCTACCATTACCCTTATTATCATATTACTTTGCTACTAAATACTTTGCTGCAGATACTAAGTTATCCAGGTGTGGTTGAATTGACAACTCAATTGCTGATACTCAAGAATATTCTTTGGCTCCCCTTGTGTCGAATCAATAAATTTGGGTTGAATACTTTACCCTCGAAAGCTGTTGTGATCCCCTACACTTGTGGGTTATCAGTGACTTATACTCACCTAAACGGATGGAGTATTCCTTATCCAGAGAATCAGCTACGACACATTTTTTTATCTGTTTGCATACACTACAGGAATCAGCTACCTTGCCATCTGCCACGGCGGACGGCAAAGGCAGGCACGGCGGACGGCAAAGGTCTTTGCCGTCTACCGCAGACGGCAAAAGGCTCCGGCAAAGTAAGGATCGGCAATGAGCTACTTTGTCATCCGCTTTCTGAGGCTGACGGCAAAGGGGCCTTTGCTGTCAGCAGCTGGCGGCAAATAAAGCAGACGACAATAATTACGCTGTTAGTCCGTTAGGTGGCTAACGGCAGACTTTGTCATCCGCTGCTGTAGGCAAAGCCTTTGCCGTCCGCTGCTGTAGGCAAACTGACCAAATGGGTCAGCCCACCAGGAAGCACATGTGGCCGCCGCGTGGCTTCTTTGCCGTCCGCGGCTGTCGGCAAAGGTGGTTTTGCCATCAGTGGCTGACGGCAAAGATCCTGCATTGCCTCTTTTTTTCTGTTTTTTTAATCCAACAATTTTCACAGCAAATATATATGACATATATATATATATATATATATATATATATATATATATATATATATATATATTTCACAGGGCTATTTAACAGGAAACATATGACATATCTATCACATAAGTTTCATCGTACATACATATATAGTTGCATCCATTCGTACATACCAAGTTGTGCATACACATTGTTCCATCCATACATATTACAATGCAAAGTTTCATCAAGATAGCAAGCTAGAAGAATACTTGAAGAGAATGAAAGAAAAAACAAGCACTCCATCATAGCAAGCTAGCTTCCGTGAAGTGAATGAAATATGCAAAATTGCAAATAAGAAAGTTAGAAAAAGGTCACTACAAGAAGGAGAGTAGAACAAGAAGTATGTGTCATTTATGAGCTAACTTAGGTGAAATGGATCATTTATGAGCTAATTTAGTTGAAAAGGATCGTTTATGAGCTAACTTAGTAAAAAGCATCATTTTAGAGCTAACCTAGGTGTGATGGGTCATTTTGGAGCTAACCTAGGTAAGATGGGTCATTTTGGAGCTAACCTAGGTGAAATGGATCGTTTATGAGCTAATCGAGGTAAAATGGGTCATTTTAGAGCCAACTTGGGTAAAATGCATCATTTTAGAGCTAACCTAGGTAAGATGGGTCATTTCGAAGGTAACCTAGGTAAAATGGGTCATTTTAGAGCTAACGTAGGTAAAATGGATCATGTAGGAGCTAATCTAGGTAAAATAGGTCATTTGAGAGCTAACTTGGGTAAAATGGATCATTTATCAGCTAAGTAAGGTAAAATGGGTCATTTTAGAGCTAACTTAGGTAAAATGGGATCGTTTATGAGCTAACTAAGCTAATTATGCAATTTTTTACATAATTAAGCTAAGTACATATCATTTTAGAGCTAACATAGGTAAAATGGATGGTTTTGGAGGTCAGTAAGCTTATTAAGTCATTTTGGAGGAAAAGAAGCTAACTGTAAGTCATTATGGTAAGCATATTGGAGGAAATAAAGCTAAGTCTAGGTCTTTATGCATTTTTTAGGCAAAACACTAGAGACACTTACCGTGATCATGGAGGTGTTGTAGCAGGGTGGCTCATGCTGGTAGCTGGAGAAGGATCATGCGATGCTTGTCTGGAGTTTCGCTGCACCAAAGATCACTTCCAATGTCTCGTTAGCATGAAGACACTAAAATGTCAAGACTAGCAAGTAATGTCGATTCAAATTAAACTCACTGTGGTCCCAGGCGCAATCACTGGCATCAGCGGAGTGGTCTGACCGGACTTCTCGCACACAGACTGCACATTTGGTTTTGACGACTCAGTCATACTAGTTAGTAATGAGACAAACACTACATGAATGTTTTGGCTAATGTGTAGAAAAAACTTACCACAAGGAGCTCGTACATGGCCCTTGCATGCATGTCATTCCGTGCCCTCTCCTCCTCCAACATCTTTGTCGTCCTCTCCTCCAACTCCTGCTGCCTCTCCGCCGCCTCCGCCAGAAGTTTCTCCGTTCTATCTCTCTCACTTTGTATAGCAGCCTGCAACACCACTCCTCGTTACCATTTGTAATCATTGATGGAAGCGCACACAATGTAATGGAGAAAGATAGCTGAGTACGTATAACTAACCTTGAAGGTGAGTTGGACTGGCCGTCACGAGGCCTTATCTCAGGAGCGGAGCTCGACAGGCACGCCTTGATCTCTGGGATAGTGCTAGGACAACGGATGAGTCCATCTACCATGGCTATGGAGCCATGGGACCTCCCGCCACCAGATATCATTAGCAGCTCGGTATCAATGGGACCCTGGCTCGAGTTAAAGTCCTCCCCTTTTCTCGCCTTCCCCTCATCTCTATATTTCACGAGCTTTTCGTGGGAGGAGATGTTGGTGAAGTTTTTTGGATCATCCAGGTCAGACGCAGAGAACGCCTTGACTTTCTTGTAAGACCCAGTGTGGGCCATGGCATACAGCTCGTACACCTCTGGCACCTTATCAGCCTTATTGTAGCATGTCTGAAAGAGAGAAACAAAGTAAATTAGTAATTAAAGGGCCGAAGCTAGCATGACGAACGAATTGCATGAATCATGAAGCAAACCACATACCCAGTTCCGCCCGTACTGATATAAGTTGGAGCTGCCTTGATGGTGTGTCACACCTTCCATTTGGGCACGTTTGTCCTTGGCCTCGTTGTGGAGGGATCGCCATTCTTTTGAGCACCACTCATTGACCAACACCTCCCAACAATCCATCCAATCCGCACACCATCTCGGAGGGGCCTAAGTTAGGAAATAGAAACTTGAGCGCTATGGCAATGAATAACTAAATGAAGGAAGTAAAGTACAAGGCCTTAATAATTACCTTCATGTACTCCTCCTTACTCAAGAACTTCTTGCGGCACGCCGGCTTGGTCTTCTTGATACCACGCGAGGCGTAGTAGTTTGGAACAGCCTGCACCCGAGACTCATGCCGTAAGTTATGTAGTAGGCGCTTGCAGATGTTATCGATAACATTTGCCACCTCCTCCTCGTATCCCTCCTCACACCTGTAGAATGTCTGCAATCAAATGAGACAATATTGATTAGTACAACTAATAACTAGCTAGTTGAAGATTTTTAATTGTGTAAAGGAGAAATTACCCAGAACTTTCTAATCACCATGTGTGCCCTCGTCTTGCACAAGACACCATCGATAATCTCACCCGGCGGGGCCGAGGCAGCCAAGTAGTGCTCCCAACTCAATCCAAGCTCTGGAAGCCGACCCTCACCAGGCAACGTGACAAACCCTGGGAAGTTTCACCGACAAAGAACTCCAAGGACGGAGTTGGGCCGGCGGACACTATGATGGTGGTCCCAACCCCGGCAGCATGACAAGGCCAACACATTAGATATTTGAAGAAACGTGAATGCAGAAGTGTACAAAAAGATTAAATGCACTTACCTCTCCCCATCAGGGAAAATCAACCACCTCTGCTCGCGGGTCGCCGGCACGTCCGGGAGCCGTGTACAACCACGCTGGTAGACGGTGCCCCCCTCCTCCTCAATATCAGTCGGCTCCCCGCCATCATCAGCATGGCCACTCGGCCCCTCAGGTTGATCTGGCCAGGTACCCCATCCAGACGTGTGTTCCTCCGCGGTCTCGTGGGCCGAACTCTCGTGGCCCGAAGGCCCGTCAACCCGAGGCTCGTGGGCTGAAGGCCCGTGGACCGGAGGCTCATGGACCGGAGTCCGTGTAGCCTCCTCCTCGAACGAGTCCACACTAGCAGTCACGTGCTCGGGTGAAACAACTAGGGGTGGCGGCGAGGAAGGCGCCCTCGCAGTCACCCTACCTCCTCTCCAGCGACCACGTGCTCCAGCTCCTCTCTTCTTCTTACCTCGTACCCTACTCAGCACCGCGGTTGACGAAGAAGGGCCCGGCGGTGTCGCCATACTATCCAGCAACGCTCGGCGGAGAGGTGCGTGTGGAATGGAAGACCTCACACCACGCGCTGACGAAGAAGGGTCCTCGGAGCGCCCCCGACCAGTGCCCACCATCTTTCAACACCTGCCATGACACAGAGTAAACGAAAATGGTACAACATAAAAAATACCGACATGAATAATAATATGTATATCACTTCTTTTCTTTTCTTCTTTTCTTCTTCTTCTACTTCTTCTACTTCTTTTCTTCTTCTTCTTTTTCATCTTTTTTCTACTTCTTTTACTTGTTTTCTTTTCTTCTTTTCTTCTTCTTCTACTTCTACTTCTTTTCTTCTTTTCTTCTACATATTCTTTTTTCTAACACGAACACTAAATCTTCTTCTTTTCTAACACTAAATCTAACACTAACACTAACACTAATAGTTAAACAGCAATTAAATAGCAAAAAAAAAAAGAAAAATATGTATATCACTTCTTTTCTTTTCTTCTTTTCTTCTTCTTCTACTTCTTCTACTTCTTTTCTTCTTCTTCCTTTTCAACT
>NC_041385.1:503147910-503193895 GCF_002162155.2 Triticum dicoccoides | reverse complement strand
GGGGGCGGCGCGGTGGGTGGATGTGGGCGTTGGGGAGGAGAGAGGGAGAACAGAGAGAGTAACGGGGGGGCTCGGCCGTTAGTTAGGTTAGTTAGGTTAGCCTTTGTCGTCCGCTTTTTTGTATCTTTGTCGTCCACTGCGGACGACAAAGAGGGGGGACGTTAAGTATTTTCGTTAGTGGGTGCCACCTCCCTCTTTGCCATCAGCCAGCGGACGGCAAAGATTCTTTATCGTCAGCCAGCAGGCGGCAAAGAAATGGCCGATGGCAAAGACCTTCTTTGCCATCCACCAGTTGTTTTCCGTCTGCTTCTTGGTAGCTGATGGTAAAGACCTTCTTTGTCGTCTGCTAGCTGACAAGAAAAAGATGGCAGACGGCAAATTCCCTGATTCCAGTAGTGATAGGTCCCACCTATCAGGAAGGATGGGCACGTACATGAACAGGCACGACTCATCAGTCTACCCGCATAGCCTTTTCGTTTGGTCTACTTAGCCGTCTAATCGAGTGCCTCCATGCCACTTCTCCCATTTACTTCTCCATCGGGAACTGATTCGTCTCGGCTTCTTCACCTCCCCTTCGTCTTCATTTGCATCCAAACCCCACTGCGTTCACATTGTTTTAACCTCTTTAAATAATCATCTACTACTTCAATTAGACTAGCCATCTAATCCTAATTCTCCAAACCATAGCCCTCCGTTCCAGCGGTTCCAAATGGCGAAAGAGATCGAGATGCAGGTTTTTAGCGTCCAACATGTCCTCGTCGAAGGCTCGGTGCGCATAGTTGCCACCGTCACCGTCCACCCAAGGGTTGTTCGGCAGTGGATCAACAATGTATCCAACTCCCTTGAAAAGGTAGAGACGAGGGTCATCGGTCTCGACGCAGAGTACACGGAGCGTGCCCCTGGGAAGATCCAGCGCCCGCCGTCCTTCAGCTATGCCTCGAAGATGATGTTTTCATGTACCACATCATACACTCGCCATCCATACCAGGTGAGCTTCACGATTTCTTGTCTCGGGAGGACGTATACTTCTGTGGGGCAGCCATCGAAGGGGACAAACAGAAGCTGGAGCCATACAACCTTTATTTGAAAAGCATCGCTGACCTACAAACCAGAATCAAAATTCCTGTAGAAGATTGTGATAAACAGACACCATCCCTATTCAACATAGCAAATTTTGTGCTCGGTACAAATCTTCAGAATGGTGATGAGACGGTGGCATTAAGGTCGTCTAGATGGGAGAATTATCCGTTGACATACGAGCGGATAAAATATGCTGCCCTCGATGCCCGTGTGAGTTTTGAGATAGCTGCAAGGTCCAAAGAGCTTGTTGCGAAGCCGTCTCCCACAGAGAATGAGAAGAAGAAGAAGAAGAAGAAGAAGAAGAAGAAGAAGAAGAAGAAGAAGAAGAAGAAGAAGAAGAAGAAGAAGAAGAAGAAGAAGAAGAAGAAGAAGAAAAGGCTGCACCAGCAGGAGGGCATTATGGATCGATGAACTATTACCTCTCTTGTAAAAAAAATTATTCCCTCTCGGTGTATATTGATATAGATGGACTATTTCGATGGTGTGCATGTCTTTGGAACAGAGTAGTAGCATGGGTCCGCTTGACTATAAGGAACTATTTATCCGCATATATAGCTTTCTCTGCTACTCCTTCCAGTGATTGGTATGCAGTGCATGTGTCCGTAGACATGACAGCTTGTCCATGGAAGTTCAACTACGGCGACAATCACGTTTCATCTCACGATTCCCACGACGCCTCTCCAACCCACGGCACCACGCCCCCCGACGTGCGCCTCACCCCTCTCGGCCGCACCGCCCGTCTGCCTTTGTGTGCATGACATGTGGGCCACCTAAAATGCAGCGAGCATCAAGTTTCTACCACAGCCACCCGTGATTCCCATGACGCCGCTCGAACCCATGAAACCACACGTCACCCGACCTGCGGCTCACCCCTCTTGGCCCCACTGCCCCTCTGTCTTCGGGAGCATTACATGTGCACCACTCACCTATCGGGTCCACATGTTATTGACTCAAAGGTAGGTGTAGTAAGGCGCTGAAGCTCAGTCCCGACGGCCCTGACAGGGAAATGTAACTCCTGCGCCAGGGCTTGTGGTGCTCCCGCAGCACGAACTCGTGCCAAACTCGAGATTTGTTTCTTTACTATACATGCACGCAATGATTTAATGGACATTGTAATCTCAACATGTGATGGGGAACTCTAAATTTGAATTTGAAACTTATAAAACGAAAAGATTCAAAACAAATAAACTGGGAGAGAGGGAGTATATCGTAGGATGTGTCCCATACAAAATAAGCCCCTGGTTTGTTACCGCGAATATGTGGTTAGAAAGGAGCACAGCGTCTTCCTACTCGTACGGCAACAAATCGGCCGCAGACACCATGGTCCGCCTTTGACCGCCATGTGCAAGGTTCGTGCTATCTTATTCAATCTCACCGTGGTTCCATCGTACCAATTCATGCGGTGGCCCGTTGCATGGCTGATCCCAATGTTGGACAAAGGTTCTACGGGAACGGTGTCACCGTTGTAAATGTTGTGCAAATTGATGTTGGTACCCTCCCGTACATATGCAAGTCAATCTCCACTCGCACCGAGCCTAACCTGTGAAACAGTGGGCAGGGGGAGAATTAGGAAATGGACACAGAAGTAGTCTTTAGAATGCATTTACTACGTGATCAAACTCATCTTACCTGCTCATCGGAGGAAATCCGAGTGCCCCTCAACATCGGCATCTCAAGGGGCATCAACTTGCAACTACGGCCACGCCGCGCTGGAGAGACCCCCAAGGAAATATCCTTGTGCGTTCCATGGAACATCAAGATACATTTGTATGAGTAGTTTATCTTGTGAGAGAAAGTGATGAAGAGGGAAGGCCTCTAGAGATAGAGATGGACACTACTACTACCAATGTGCAGGCCCGTGCGTTGCAATGGATCCAAACTAGTAGAATAATACTTGTTCACGTGCTTGAAATATAAACACTCTAGTATTGATATACATGTGTGAGCAGACATGACAGCTTGTCCATGGAAGTTGAACCACGGCGACCATCACGTTTCTTGTTTCTACCACTGCCACACCCACACGCGATTCCCACGACGCCGCTCCAACCCACGGTACGACGTCCCCCGACGTGGACATGGATCCTCTGATGTGGCTATCACTGCCTTGCCCTGCCTTTCCTTCGCTGACAGGTGGGACCCTGATGTCTACTACACAACCTTCTTCTTGTAGACGTTGTTGGGCCTACAAGTGCACAGGTTTGTAGGACAGTAGCAAATTTCCCTCAAGTGGATGACCTAAGGTTTATCAATCCGTGGGAGGCGTAGGATGAAGATGGTCTCTCTCAAACAACCCTGCGACCAAATAACAAAGAGTCTCTTGTGTCCCCAACACACCCAATACAATGGCAGATTGTATAGGTGCACTAGTTCGGCAAAGAGATGGTGATATAAGTGCAATATGGATGGTAGATAAAGGTTTTTGTAATCTGAAAATATAAAAACAGCAAGGTAACTAATGATAAAAGTGAGCGTAGACGGTATTGCAATGATAGGAAACAAGGCCTAGTGTTCATACTTTCACTAGTGCAAGTTCTCTCAACAATAATAACATAGATAGATCATATAACAATCCCTCAACATGCAACAAAGAGTCACTCCAAAGCCACTAATAGCAGAGAACAAATGTAGAGATTATGGTAGGGTACGAAACCACCTCAAAGTTATTCTTTCGGATCAATCTATAAAAGAGTTCGTACTAGCATAACACCTTAAGACACAAATCAACCAAAACCCTAATGTCACCTAGATACTCCATTGTCACCTCAAGTATCCGTGGGCATGATTATACGATATGCATCACACAATCTCAGATTCATCCAACCAACACAAAGTACTTCAAAGAGTGCCCCAAAGTTTCTACCGGAGAGTCAAGAAAACATGTGCCAACCCCGATGCATAGGTTCATGGGCGGAACCCGCAAGTTGGTGACCAAAACATACATCAAGTGGCACGTGATATCCCATTGTGACCACAGATAAACACGGCAAGACATACATCAAGTGTTCTCAAATAAAGACTCAATCCGATAAGATAACTTCAAGAGGGAAACTCAATTCATCCCAAGAGAGTAGATGGGGAGAAACATCATAAGATCCAACTATAATAGCAAAGCTCGCGATACATCAAGATCGTTCCATAGAGAGTACACGAGAGAGAGAGAGAGATCAAACACATAGCTACTGGTACATACCCTCAGCCCCGAGGGTGAACTATTCCCTCCTAGTCATGGAGAGCGCCGGGATGATGAAGATGGCCACCGGTGCTGGGTTCCCCCTCCGGCAGGGTGCCGGAACGGGCTCCCAAGAGGTTTTTGGTGGCTACATAGGCTTGCGGCGGCGGAACTCCCGATCTATCTTGATATTCGATGGCCTTAGGGTACGTAGGCTTACATAGGTGAAAGAAGTCGGTCGGGAGGTGCTCGAGGGGCCCACAAGACAGGGGGCGTGCCCTAGAGGGGGGGCGCCCTCCTATCTTGTGGCTGCCTTGAGTATCTTCTGACGTGAACTCCAAGTCTACAAGATCATATTCTTCCAAAAAATCACGCTGCCGAAGGTTTCATTCCGTTTGGACTCCGTTTGATATTCCTTTTCTTTGAAATACTGAAACAGGCAATAAAACAGCAATATGGGCTGGACCTCCAGTTAATAGGTTAGTCCCAAAAGTAATAAAAAAGTGAATAATAAAGCCCATAATCATTCAAAACAGATAATAAAATAGCATGAATGCTTCATAAATTATAGATACGTTGGAGACGTATCAGCATCCCCAAGCTTAATTCATACTCGTTCTCGAGTAGGTAAATGATAAAAAGAAAGAATTTATGAAGTGTGAATGCTAGAAGGTGCACAAGTATGATCAATGATAACTTCAATCACCTTTTCTAGCATGATAATATGTCATAACAGTAGTTCATCTCATAAAACTTCTCACGGTAAAGTAACAAGCCATTCACATGTCAAAGCATAGACCATAAACTTTTTTGAAAACTAGCAAACTTCATTCTCAGTCATTCAAACAATTGCAATTCATCTTATTTTTAGGAATATCAAACTCCACATACTCAACAATCATGTAGTCTTCTACAATTGCTAACACTCACGCAATACTAATGGTTATTAAGTTTTAATCGGACACTGAGAAAGATAGGGGCTTATAGTGTTGCCTCCCAACGTATTCACCTTTGGGTGATGTCAACAATAATAGTTCATGCTAACGTACATCCAATTGGATATATATATCAGGATCACCCCAACACAAAGTGCTTGCCAAAGGATAAAATGAAAAAGGGAAAGGTGAAGATCACCTTGACTCTTGCATAAAAGTAAAAGACATAAAGTAAAACATAGGCCCTTCGCAGAGGGAAGCAGAGGTTGTCATGCGCTTTTAGGGTTGGATGCGCAAAATCTTAATGTGAATGAACGTAACTTTATATTGCCACTTGTATATGGACCTTTATTATGCAGTCCGTCGCTTTTATTGCTTCCATAACAACAGATCATATAAATCTATTTTCTTCACACCAAAAGATTATTTAGAGAGCAACTTTTATTGCTTGCAACGATGACAACTTACTTGAAGGATCTTACTTAATCCATAGGTAGGTATGGTGGACTCTCATGTCAAAATTGGGTTTAAGGATATTTGGAAGCACAAGTAGTATCTCTACTTAGTGCAAGGAATTTTGGCTAGCATGAGGGGGAAAGGCAAGCTCAACATGTTTGAATGATCCATGACAATATACTTTAACTGAGATGTCAGAAAACATAAACCATTACGTTGTCTTCCTTGTCCAACATCAACTCTTTAGCATGTCATACTTAATGAGTGCTCCCAATTATAAAAGATGTCTAGGGTAGTGTATTTATATGTGAAATCTCTCTTCCCTCAATATTCTTTCCTGAATTGTTCAAATGACCAATACAATGCTTGCTAACCTCCAATAAATTTACAACCTCTACTTCTTAGACGTGAAGTCATTACTCCCCATGGGATAAGTAAATGAGGCATATATAATTTCAGATTTATTACAATCAACTCATTCAACCATTTACTCATAGGATATAAGTGAAGCACACGAGTAAATGAAAAACTACTCCAAAAAGATATAAGTGAAGATCAAAGAGTAGCTAAATAATTATGTAGCTATGTGAAGACTCTCTCTCATTTAAGAATTTCAGATCTTGATACTCTAATCAAACAGCAAGCAAAACAAAATGAAATGACAATGCAAGGATAGCACAACTCATGTGAAGAAGCAAAAACTTAGGCTCAACTGATACTAACTGATAGTTGTTGGAGAAGAAAGGTGGGATGCCTACCGGGGCATCCCCAAGCGTAGATGCTTGAGACTTCTTGGAATATTATCGTGGGGTACCTTGGGCATCCCCAAGATTGAACTTTTGTGTCTCCTTAATTCCTCTCATATCATGGTTTCTCTATTTCTCAAAAGCTTCATCCACAACAAACTCAACAAGAACTCGTGAGATAGGTTAGTATAAACCAATGCAAAACCTTATCATTTTCTACTGTAAAAAATTACTAAAATTATTATTCGACATTGCATACTAAATGCCTCTGCATATTTAATACTCCTATCCTCAAATAGAATCATTAAACAAGCAAACATATGCAAACAATGCAAACATAACAGCAATCTGCCAAAACAGTACAGTCTGTAAAGAATGCAAGAGTATAAATACTTCCCTAACTCCAAAAATTATGAAAGAAAATTCCCACTGTATTAAATTTATCAGAGATCATTATGCAAAACGTTTCAACATTATATCCTGCTCTGACTTTTCTAGGGAATTTTTGCAACAGCGGTAAAATTTCTGTTTTCAAACAGCAACATGTATACTAGCAAAATAAGCATGGTAAAGGCTATCCTTGACTTTTTTATTGAAACTAAAGATGCAAAACATTATTATAACTAACAGCAAACAAATACTAACAAAATAAAATGATGCTCCAAGCAAAACACATATCATGTGGTGAATAAAAATATAGCTCCAAGTAAAGTAACCGATGAACGAAGACGAAGAGGGGATGCCATCCAGGGCATCCCCAAGCTTAGGATCTTGGTTGTCCTTGAATATTACCTTGGGGTGGCTTGGGCATCCACAAGCTTTGGCTCTTGCCACTCATTATTCCATAGTCCATCGAATCTTTACCCAAAACTTGAAAACTCGACAACACAAAACTCAACAGAAAACTCGTAAGCTCCGTTAGTATAAGAAAATAAATCCACCACTTAGGTACTGTAATGAACTCATTCTTAATTCATATTGGTGTAATATCTACTGTATTCGAACTTCTCTATGGTTCATACCACTTAATACTAGCCATAGGTGCATCAAAATAATCAAACAACACATAGAAAACAGAATCTGTCAAAAACAGAACAGTCTGCAGTAATCTGTATCAAACGCATACTTATGGAACTCCAAAAATCCTACCAAATTAGGAAGTCCTAAGAAATTTGTGTACCAATCCATAAAAGAAAAGAATCAGATCAGAAGCATGTTTTTGTGAATTAAAAAAACTAATTTACTGGGTGCAAAAGTTTCTGATTTTCAGCAGGATCAACACAACTATCACCGTAAGCTATCCTAAAGTCTTACTTGGCACTTTATTGAAGCAAAAGCTATAAAACATGATTACTAAAGTAGCATAATCATGTCAACACACAAAATTAGTAAGGATAAATATTGGGTTGTCTCCCAACAAGAGATTTTCTTTAATGCCTTTTAGCTAGGCATGATGATGACAATGATGCTCACATAAAGGTAAGAATTGAAACATAACGGGAGCATCATGAAGCATATGACTAGCACATTTAAGCCTAACCCACTTCCTATGCATAGGGATTTTGTGAGCAAACAACTTATGGGAACAATAATCAACTAGCATGGGAATGTAAAACAAGCATATCTTCAAGATTTTCAACACATAGAGAGGAAACTTGACATTATTGCAATTCCTACAAGCATATGTTCCTCCCTCATAATAATTTTCAGTAGAATCATGAATGAATTCAACAATATAACCAGCACCTAAAGCATTCTTTTCATGATCTACAAGCATAGAAAATTTACTACTCTCCACATAAGCAAAATTCTTCTCATGAATTGTAGGGGAGCAAACTCAACAAAATAATTATCATGTGAGGCATAATCCAATTGAAAGCTAAAATCATGATGACAAGTTTCATGGTTATCATTATTCCTAATAGCATACAAGTCATCACAATAATCATCATAGATAGCAACTTTGTTCTCATAATCAATTGGAACCTCTTCCGAAATAGTGGAATCATCACTAAATAAAGTTGACACTCTTCCAAATCCACTTTCATATTCATCACAATAAGATTCAACATCCTCCAAAATAGTGGGATTACTACTTCCTAAAGTTGACACTCTTCCAAACCCACTTTCATCAATATAATCATCATAAATAGGTGGCATGCTATCATCAAAATAAATTTTCTCATCAAAACTAGGGGGACAAAAAATATCATATTCATCAAACATAGCTTCCCCAAGCTTGTGGCTTTGCATATCATTAGCATCATGGATATTCAAGGAATTCATACTAACAACATTGCAATCATCCTCATCATACAAAGATCTAGTACCAAGCATTTTAATGCATTCTTCTTCTAGCACTTGAGCACAATTTTCCTTTCCATCATTCTCACGAAAGATATTAAAAAGATGAAGCGTATGAGACAAACTTAACTCCATTTTTTGTAGTTTTCTTTTATAAAATAAACTAGTGATAAAACAAGAAACAAAAAGATTCGATTGCAAGATCTAAAGATATACCTTCAAGCACTCACCTCCCTGGCAACGGCGCCAGAAAAGAGCTTAGTTGACGGGGTGTGAGTGAGTGCCGCTTACCTAGCCTCCCCGGCAACGGCGCCAAGAAAAGAGCTTGATGTCTACTACACAACCTTCTTCTTGTAGACGTTGTTGGGCCTGCAAGTGCACAGGTTTGTAGGACAGTAGCAAATTTCCCTCAAGTGGATGACCTAAGGTTTATCAATCCGTGGGAGGCGTAGGATGAAGATGATCTCTCTCAAACAACCCTGCAACCAAATAACAAAGAGTCTCTTGTGTCCCCAACACACCCAATACAATGGCAGATTGTATAGGTGCACTAATTCGGCAAAGAGACACTACTAGGGAAAAGCCTAGCAGCAGCGCGGGTTTTGGCCCTCTCAGTAGCGCGGGTACTGGCGCTACTAATAAGGCGCTACAGCTAACGTGTAGCAGTAGCGCGTGCTGACACACGCTACTGCTACACATGAATAGCTGCAGCGCTCTTTGGGAAAGGACGCTACTGATATTATCTGCAGCGCCGTTTACAGGTAAGCGCTACTGGTAAGTCGGCGCTACTGCTAAATCCCCCCATTGCTACTACTAGTTTTATTAGTTTTTTTTTCCTGCAGATTTGTTTTTTATTTGTTTTGCATTTGAATAGGCTTTATACAATAATCTTTAGCATATCACCCACATACAAATGTAATCATAGCATATACATACAATTAGTCTCATCAAATCATGTCATCATCATAATCATCATCCAACACAAAGTGGTCTCTCGTCATCAGTCTCGAAAATAGCGATACAAGTCTCGATTACTTGCAAATACATCGTCATCCATCTAAACAGTGATATACATGAGAATAGCTATCACTTTGAGTACATGAGTTCGTATCCCTCTCTCGCATTAGTGTGAACCTAAACTAAGTACTGCGTGTCGCTCGGAAACCGAAAACCGGTACACCTAGGCCTGACACTCCGGCCACTTGTCGTATATATACTCCTGGCGTAGCACTTCTTCGCCATTTATGATCTATGCACCTGCATCGTCACATGAGTCGATGATATGCAACATATATAGTTGAGCAACACAAAGAGACAGACTTGGCAAAAATAGAAACAACATATCATAAGCATAAATAACAAAGTTCATCGTACCCAAATGACCTAACTAGAGTGATTTTCGCTAGTCGAGGAGGACGGTTTAATTACATCACAAATAAAGTTTCACTGTGCATAACTCAAAGTTTTGTCATAAAAGAAAGTATGGACTAAACGGACACATTGTCATATATCGACAATCACTCCATCATGTCGTGCCACCCATCCAAGTCAGGGCGATAGTCATCGAGCTTAGTGAAAGGCTTCATGTTGAGACGCTGAGAGGCTATCCATGTTCGGACGTCTTCCCGCGACATTTGTCCTTCTGCATGGAACATCCCTGTTTTTCCGACGACCTCATTCATGATGATTTGGGCAAGTTCGCGCTGGATGTTATAGAACTCAGCTCGAAGTCGATGATCCTCGATATCTCCTATGTCCTTTGCCCATTGCAGAATATGGGCATCACTAGATCTAGGTTCCATGTGAAGGTTCTGGTGATCCCATCGGTACTCCAGCATGTGGTGTAGGACATAGAATCCATCATTAAGAGAATCGTTCGGTTGCTGGATGCAGCAGAAGTCGATCTTATGGATGAAGGCGGGCCTGCCGCCCCTTCTCTTCTTGTCCCTAACCTCTCCACCCCTTGCTTGGTAGTAAAACATAGCACTGTCGAGAACATCTTTGATGTGGGTGTAATCCTTTTTGTGAATGTTCTTCGACGAGTCCAAGTAAAGAGCATGGGAGAATCGGGGGTAGAGGATGATGAGGACGGCGCGCCCGCCGCTGCGCAAAATAAGTACACCTCAAATTAATTAGCCTCCACCGTGCAAATGAATTATTGAAATCGAAGGAAGGATAGCAGCGCGGATGACTTACACGGGATGATAAGGCACGAGAATCGCCTCCTTGTCCTTATTGGCGAGCATGAAACTGACGATGTAATCCCTCGCGTATTCACGATGCTGTGCACAGACTCCCAAGAAGGCCTCGTGCATGTAGTACGGGTCAGCGACACAGATATGAGCTATCTGCTCAACCCAATGATGTAGCTCATGTGCAAGGCATAAAGGCGGACAAAAGTAAATTCCAGCTTCTTCACGTGAAACATGTCGAATATGTAATCGAATCGGAGGAAGAACTTATCCGCGGGGAAGCCCTTGACGTACGACATTTGCTGCGGAACGTTAACCACGTAGAGTGGGTATCCTGGATCTTTCGAGGTGATGAGGCCTTTCTCTACCCGCAGCACATCGTCATGAAGTCTCCTTAGATCGCCGAATCTGGCCCGTAGCGCTGTTTCAGGTAGGATTGGTCGACCGGGGATATGCCATTTATCCGCATCGGGGATATCTACACGGTCCCGAAGCCGAGGCTGCTGAGGTGGCTGGATCATAGAATCAGCTTTTTCGCCTTTCCTCGCTCTCTTCCTAGGCTTCTTTACCACCGGATGGTCGTCAATAACACGTTGAGACGGTAATTCAGGCACCGACTCATGATTCTCAAACCCTGAGGAGGGGCTAGTATAGACATACTGTTCAGCGCCATCGTCATCCTCATCCTCATCCATGGCGACGTCATGAGCCTCTAATGGAGCCACCTGCTTACCCCGTCCGCTATCACCCAACCCGACACCCAACGCTAACTGGGTAGGTGGGGTGTTGATGTTCATACCTTGCTGAGGCTGCGTGCTCGTGGGTGTGCTCCCGGCCGCCTCCAGACCAAGCAGACTCTTTGGCCACAACAGGACCCACCCATTGCAACAATCACCAAGCTGCCGCGGGGTCTCGTCGTCATCCCCCACTAGTATTAGAGGAGGCAAATTCTCGTGTCCCGGTTTGACACTGGCCACGGAAACCTTGAAGACGTTCGGGGGGATCGACCGACTGTGGAACAATGGTTCCTTCGGCTCCATTATCGTCCCCTTCCCCACGTCCACCTTCAGTTCGCCGATGGTGTACAATATGGTGCACGGGGTTTCGTCGGCCTGCAAATAAAAGTCTGCGATGTGAGATATCCGAAAGGCAACGAAAACGGGAGATTATACATTTATATTGAAGGGGGCCGGTGTGGAAGATACCGTGAGGGCGTCGAGCTCAGCCAAAGAGGAGGCACCACCGAGCACGTCCGGTGCGGCAGCCGGTGCGGGAGCAGGTGCGGGAGCCGGTGCGGGAGCAGGTGCAGGAGCCGGTGCGGGAGCAGGTGCGGGAGCCTGTGCGGGAGCATGTGGTGCCAAGAAGTCAGCAAGGGGAAAGTCGTCTGCATTTTTTTTTGGATTTTCCCTTGTCCAAGTGTGAACGCCCGTCACCAAGGAAGTAGATATATCTGCAATCGCCTGTTTTGCGGCAGCTACCGCTATTGCGACTGTCTGAGATGATTTCTTCTCAACCGCAATCTCAACCTTCTTGTCGATGCTTTCTTCAGTTAACCTCCGTCTTTCCTTTTTCTCCTCTGTGGTCTCATGGTAGTACTTCTTCCACGTGGCGCCGTCTCCGACACCGTGCACGCGTCCATACGACGGTCGAGTATCCACCGGTTGTCGTTTCAATATGTTCAACGCCCGGTTGAATGGAGTGTCCCACTTGGGCCTCGCCAATGCCTCAGACGGCGAGTCGCTTTCGGCCGCAATCCGGTGTTGCTCTCTCTGCAAAAGGCACAAGGATCGTTTACAAATATGACTAACGTGTGCAGTCGAATTGATCAGAAACTAAAATTACCAGCAGTCTCATGAACTCCGTAATGACCGGTGTTGTCTCATAAACCTTCTTCAGTGGGTCCCAACGGTGGCGGGCCCTCAGGACGTCACGCTCCTGCGGGACGGTGAAATCCGCCAAGGGGTCTGGGATGCCCAGACTCGCGGCTTCCGCGTCCTCCTTGGCCCATTTGGACCTCTTTCTGCCGTAACCACGGCTTCCGAGGTGGTGGGTCCCAATGTTCCTCTTTTGAAGCCCCTTCATGTACTTAGACTTTTCTTTGGCAGCTTCGGCCTCGCAAGCCTCCTTGAATATTTGAAACTGCTCTTCCATGATTGTCGGACTATCCTTTACAATCTCGGAGTAGGGTTCCCCGTCGTTGATCTTTGCTTTCACTCGATTTTTCCAGGCGGCCAACGCGTTGCTAAACTTGGTCATGGCGTGTTTGTTTATCTTCTTCATTGCCGGGTCATTGTCTGGATCTTCATAATCCTTCTCATTCCGGCCCGGGAACAAGAATATCTGGTGAAACTTCTTTAGGAGGGAGCTCCTCATATTTTCTATCTTCTTTAGATTCTCATCGTTGATGGTGGTGGTTGTCCGTATGATGCAGCCTATTTGATTGCCGTAGCACGCGCGCGCTTCCTCGGGCGCCTTTGGCTCAAAATTGCCGGTGTCCACCTCCGTGACCACCAGTTTACTAGTCCTGAGTTTGTTAGGAACCTGTTGCCTCTTTGCTTTCGGTTCTACACCGGCTCCGCTCCCCGAGGCAGCACCGGTCTCAGCGCCGGTCTCGATGCCGGTCTGAATCTCAGCGCCGGTGTCAGTCTTAGCACCGGTCTGCGTATTGGTCTCAGCACCAGTCTGCATGTCGGTCTCAGTCCACGATGCCACCGGTGGGCCCAGCAACAACATCTATTGATCGTCGGTAAAGCTAAAAAATTCGTCTGCCGCCCGGTAGACGTCGTCGCAATCACCAGAAGCCTGTTGTCGGTGTCAAAACCGGCGGATCTCAGGTAGGGGGTCCCGAACTGTGCGTCTAGGCGGATGGTAACAGGAGACGAGGGACACGATGTTTTACCCAGGTTCGGGCCCTCTCGATGGAGGTAAAACCCTACGTCCTGCTTGATTAATATTGATGATATGGGTAGTACAAGAGTGGATCTACCACGAGATCAAGGAGGCTAAACCCTAGAAGCTAGCCTATGGTATGATTGTTGTAATGTATGTTGTGTCCTACGGACTAAAGCCCTCCGGTTTATATAGACACCGGAGGAGGCTAGGGTTACACAGAGTCGGTTACAATGGTAGGAGATCTACATATCCGTATCGCCAAGCTTGCCTTCCACGCCAAGGAGAGTCCCATCCGGACACGGGACGGAGTCTTCAATCTTGTATCTTCGTAGTCTTGGAGTCCGGCGGATAATGACAGTCCGGCTGTCCGGACACCCCCTAGTCCAGGACTCCCTTAGTAGCCCCTGAACCAGGCTTCAATGACGATTAGTCCGGCGTGCATAATGTTCGGCATTGCAAGGCGGGTTCCTCCCTTGAATAATCTAGAGAAGATCATGAACACCAGGATAGTGTCCGGCTCTGCAAAATAAATTCCACATTCCACCGTAGAGAGAATAAAATGTACACTTAGTTCAATCTGCTGACATATTATGCGGCGTGACATCACACCGCTACCAAGCTACTGTTTGAATCATTTTTTACTATACCGCCTCAGCACGTTTAGCGAAGCGGTTTCCTTGGCATGTCCCGTCGAAGCAGAGATCGTGTTCCCCTTATTCCGGGATCCTCATCAATACGTGCATGGGTAACCCAACCGTTCCCGTCGCCACGCCTCCTCTATCGAAGGTGAATCCCAAACGGTCACGGAGACGGCTCTTGGTATTTTTTCCCCTTTATAAGAGGACCAAGGCTCGTTCTCGTTCTTCAATCTCGCATCGAATCTCCTCCTCGCTCCCAGTTCCAACACCCAGAGCCTCAGATTCGAGCGCTTCGGATCCTCAACCATGTCCGGCTCCGACCTCCAAGGCCGGTGGATGCCCTCCTCCGTCACGGAGGAGGACATATTGAAGTTACGTGAAGCCAAGTACCTGGCCTACAAGGTTTCGCACAGGTTGCCTGCCCAAGGGCAGGCCGTGCCCGCCCCCGAGCCCGGTGAATATGTCGTCTTCGTATCCCACCTCCGTCGGGGTTTAGGCTTCCCGACGGACCCCTTCGTGAGAGGGCTCATGTTCTACTATGGGCTGGACTTTCACGACTTGGCTCCGGAGTCCATCCTCCACATCTCCGCATTCATTATCGTCTGCGAAGCCTTCCTCCGCGTCACTCCCCACTTCGGCCTGTGGCTGAAGACCTTCAAGGTGGAGCCGAAGATGATCGGGGGGCGTCAAGCGGAGTGCGGCGGGGCGGCCATAAGCAAAAAGGCCGATGCCCCGTGGCCCGAGGGTTCCTTCCAAGAGGAACTTGGGCTGTGGCAGCAGGAGTGGTTTTATATCACCGCTCCGAGGGGCAGCAGGCAAAAGTCGCCGCCTTCATTCCGCCCGGGACCTCCACGCCAGCTGATGTCGTGGGTCAACCAAGGACTCAATTGGGGGCCGTCCGACGACGTGCCCTCACTGCAGGGCCGGATTCGAGACCTCCAAACGAGGGAGATCGACCTAATCGTGGTGATGCAGGTTATGCTAATCAGGCATCTTCTGCCCTGCAAACGCCGTTTTCTCCGTCTATGGGAGTTCAACCCGGAGGGACCTCGGATTCTCCAACACTTCATGGGTGCAACACCCGTGGAGATGTACAAGTTGTTCTTCGGACCGCAGGTGGCGTGTCCGGAATTAGCCGAGGACGCAGGCCTAAGCTGCAATCGCCCGGATACTCAGGTAAATAGCTCAAAGTCCGGACATTCTGTTTATATGCCTTTCTAGAGTTCGCCTCCTGACCCATTACTCTTCACAGGAGTGGGTGGCGCGATCAAGGCTGATAAGGTGTCCGGCCCCCCTCCCAGAGACCGCACTGGAGCCCGTGCTGGTCAGAATGTTGGAGGTCGCGCCCACAGAAGGGGGCGAAGGGGAAAACAGAGGAGCTAATATTTCGCCCAAAGGGGCGTCTGAAGAGGGGGGAATCAGGAACCCCTCCCTTCAGGGGGAGAAGAGGACTGCCTCCGAAGATCCAGAGACCAAAGCCCTTAAGCGTGGGAAGAGATCTTCACCGGGGGGACCGGCGTCCGGGGAGATCCGGACGCACAATCATCGCCAAAGGATCAGCCCTCCAGCGAGCCGTGAGTATGAAAAAAGGGAGTTAATTAGTAAGGAAATACCTTCATTTGTGCTTCTGTGGGTAACCGAAATATTTATATTGCAGTTCGAATCAGCAGCCTTCTCAGATGAGTTCATCTTCGGGGGACCTTCTTCCGGAGATGATGGAGAGCGAAATGCCTCCGTCTGCAGCACCGTCAGATAAGGCAGGCGAGCCTGAAGTATCGTCACGGAGGGTATCCCCGAGTCTGGAGGGGCCAGAGAGTTCGGCACCCAATAGTATCCGGCCGGGAGAACTGAAGAATCTGCTTGAGAGGGCGTCCATTTCAGAAGCTCATCGTGCGTTGATGCAAATGGTGATTGGAAGGATTTCGTCCGCCGAGAGCGGATTGCGTGATGCCGCTATGAGTTTGCTGGCGGGATTTGAGGTACGCAAAAATGATGCACCTTCTATTTTTGACAGTATTGCACATGAAAGTGTGCTCTGTATAGATAGTAGCTCCTGAGACTCGGTAGGTTGTCGAAGACGACAGCGTACCGAGGATCGAAATCTCAAGAAATGAATGTCGCCGTTCCTATGTAGGTGGCGGATAGTCCGAGGGCTAGCCGGACTAGTGGGGTTGCCGAGTTAATGCGGCAACTTGACGCGGCGGATGCGGACATCACACTTGTCAACCGGCGACTTGACAAGTCGCAAGGTAAATGAGTTCTCCACGGTGGCTTTATTAATGGGGTCAAAGCCCTCCTCTTGATAAGTTATACGCTGTTGTACAGAGGGTGCTGCTGCCGTGGAGAGCCTTCGGGCCGAACTTGCTCAAGCTAAGGAGCAAGCCCGAAGGAGTGACGCGGCTGCCTCGAGAGCGGCCGAGGAGTTGAAAGCCGAAAGGGCTGCGCACTGCCTAAGCAGGGCAGAGGTGGCCGAATTGGCCATGAAAGTAAAGGATGCTGCCGACCGCAATGAGGCTCTTGAAAAGGAGCGCTTATCGGAGCGGGAAGACCTGAAGAAGGCCACCGCCGAAGCCAAGGATGCCCGCTCTGCAATGCGGGCTATGAAGGAGGAACTACGCCAGGCCGGAGATACCGTGGCTGGCAAGCCTTTTCTGCTGCGTCGCCGGTTTATGGATGGAAAGTATGCTCAATTTGAGCGGCTGTGCGGTCCGGAGGATCCGTATATGGACTTAGCTGCAAGTGCGGCTGATGCCATTGAGCACTTCCGGAGCCAGGAGGATCACAAGACGGAAGAGATATATTGGTCTCAATTCCATAGTCCGGAGCGCTCACTTCCGTTGATAGACCGGTTGGCCGAATGGGCCGAGCTAAATAGATTGTCCGGACTTGCCATGACTGACATCGTGGCCCATGTCTTGCGAGAGAGGCCCAAGGCGACGAGCTACTTCGGCTTACTGCAGCAATTCCTTGGAGCGGTGCCGCATATAAAGGAGATGAAGCGGTCGGCCTGCATCGAAGGCGCGCGGATGGCACTTGCCCGTGTAAAGACGCATTGTCCGGAGATGGATGCCACCGCTGTTGCCGCCCAGGGTTCGGACGAAAGCCGGCTCCCCGCCGAGCACTATTTCGGGGAAGTTATGCGTGGCGCTCGTGTAATAGAGTCGCAGTGCTTGAAGAATGTCACGTTCAAATGAACGTATTAGCTTGTAAAATGATGATTATGCTATAACTGCTTTTTATACTTGTGCGTCCCAAGTAGTAAAACTTCTCCTGTGCGGCCGTTTACGTATACATTTGTATAACTTGAAAGATTGCAGTCTTCAGCTTCAGCCCCCACGCACAGGCTGCGGGGGTGTTCGCAAAAATAGCGCGTTTTCACACTTAATCCGACGTCTCGGTCCTGTTTAAGGAGGTGGTAGCGTAGCGAACGAGGCAATCCGGACTATAATGCTTTATCACTTTCACTTAGCCAGTGGAGCTCGAGGGTGGGGCTACGATATAGCCCCTGGTGGTGCCGCACTTCTCCGAATTCGGAGCACGTATGTGCCTGACCGGGAAACGGTCCTTCGTCAAAGCGGGGAATTATAAACATTCCGGTAGTCGATCGAGTGGTTGACCAGTCTCTCGTTGTATCATGACAGTCAGTTTTCGGCTTTCTCTACTGAGGTGCTCGCCCAGCCGAACTGGGGCACAATCGCAGTAGTTCTCCTGGTGTCACGTTAGCCGATGATACGGAATGTAAGGCAGCAAAACACAGGAGCCGGGCAAACCCAACATTTGACCAAAGACATGATTCGGAGCTGATGCATATAATGCCTAACTCGAGATGCCGAACACTCCCTAAGGTGTTCGGTCTTTATAATAATGGGCGGAACGATGCCCTAAGCCCCTAGTGTCCAGGTACGGGCATGGTCTTCTGACGTGGCCGATGCCAAAATGTCAGGCTCCGCTTTGGCTATAGGAAGAAACCAAGGGAGAATAACAACAAGAGACAGTAAAAAAGGTTTACGTAGGGTCTTAATCTGAAAAGAATCCTCACAACGGGTCCCTACTGCACGTCTGCGCCTGTGTCTCCGTTGCGCTGTTTATCCTGGACGGGTATGCACGTTGTTCATCTGTAGAAAGAGAGGAACGCTCAGTTTGAAAATGATGTGTGCGAAAAATAGATGTGTAAAAGAAGAAATATAAATGATTAAAGCGGGGTTTGTATGAACCCGCGGTTGTTTGTGCGCGCAGCCCCCTGTGAAGAGGTATGCGGCTAGGGAGCCCCTAGCCTGCTGAAGCCGGATTCGTCTATCCGAGTCCGGGGTCGTTAAGTGACCCTCGCACTGAAATGCCGCCACGCGGACCGGGCATCTTGAGTGTAAGAGACGCGTAATGCGGTATGGCGTTGAAGCGGACAAAAGCCTTTCGTCCCAAGAGTGCTTGATATCCACTTTCATATGGGACGATGTGAAAAATTAATTTTTCGCGTCGAAAATTGTTCGGCGATCCGAACACGACTTCTAGTAATATAGAGCCTGTGCACTTGGCGTAAGGGCCTGGCGTCACTCCTTTGAAGGAAGTGCGGCTGTGTCAGATTTTGGTAGGGTCTATCCCCATCCTACGGACTGTGTTTGAATACAGCAGGTTTAAGTCGCTGCCTCCGTCCATTAGGACGTTAGTAAATTGTAATCCGTCTATTATGGGATTCAATATCAGGGGAGTCCGTCCCGCGTTTCGAACGCTTCTGGAATAGTCCAGGTGGTCGAAAGTGATTGGCTTTGATACCAATCTCTATGGTCTGCTGGGTTGGACCACGCGAAGCTCTTTTTAGAAAGTGCCGCACTATTTTTCCGTATTATCACGTGAAGTGAGTTTACTGCTTTGACCCCTTGTGGGAAAGTCTTTTGTTTTCCGGTGCTCTGCTGGTGGGGTTTATCTTCGTCGCTTGACGCGTCGAGCCCCTTGTGTTCGGCATTTAGTCGGCCGGACTGTTTAAAAATCCAACAATCCCTGTGGGTGTGATTTGCAGGCCTTCTGGGGGTACTATGGATTTGACATATCCGACCCAAAATCTTGTTTAAGTTGGACAGTTCATCGCTGTCATCCTTAAGAGGCTGTGTTTTGTTGTTGGGCCGCGAGCTTTTGAATCCGGCGTTGACCGCCGTGCTCTTTGGGCTTTTCTCTTTATTCCGGCACTGCTCTTTTCTGCGCCGTGATTTTCCGTTCCCATCTCTTATCTCGGATGTACTTGGGTCGCTGGTGCTGCATCTTGCTAGCCAGCTATCCTCTCCCGCATAGAAGCGGGTCATGAGGCTTGTTAGTGCGGACATTGTCCTCGGTTTCTCTTGACCGAGGTGCCTGGCAAGCCATTCATCTCGGACATTGTGCTTGAAAGCTGCTAAGGCTTCGGCGTCCGGACAGTCGACTATTTGGTTCTTTTTGGTAAGAAACCTGTTCCAGAATTTCCGCGCTGACTCTCCGGGTTGTTGAGTTATATGACTTAGATCATCTGCATCCGGAGGGCGGACATAAGTCCCTTGAAAATTTGCTCTAAACGCATCCTCGAGCTCTTCCCAACTTCCAACATTGTTTTCCGGGAGGCTTTTAAGCCAATGACGGGCTGGCCCTTTGAGCTTGAGGGGTAGGTATTTTATGGCGTGGAGATCCTCTCCTCTGGCCATGTGTATATGCAATATATAATCTTCTATCCAGACTCCAGGGTCTGTTGTTCCATCGTAGGCCTCTATGTTTATGGGTTTAAATTCTGCTGGGAACTCATGGTCCAGTACCTCATCGGTGAAACATAGCGGGTGTGCGGCGCCCCTGTATTTGTGTGTGCCGCTATCTTCGGACACTTGACGTGTTGTCTTGCTTCTTGGGGCCTTCTTCTTTGGCCCGTAGATGGACCTGCCTGGGCCATCTGTCCTTCCAAGTTCGTTGGTTGGTTTATGTGTGGCGCCGCTTTCAGAATTTGGCCTATCATCTGGCCGTCTATCCAACCAGGCAGCCTTTTTATTTTTTGACGGTGGGGGCTCTATGGCCTCCTCGTCGAATTCTGGTAGCAGCTTACGCTTCGGGTAGCTCTTTGATTGGTGGCCATTGCCGTATTTATCTGCGGTTTTGAGCACTTTGCTCCATCTCATTTTGAGTGTGTCTTCCGCTGTTTTGAGCTTCCGCTTTTCCTTCTTCAGGCTTCTTGCGGTGTTGACGAGCCTTTTCCGAAGGTTTTTGCTCTCCGGCGGCGTGTCCGGCATGAGGTCGTCCGGACTGTCGTTTACGCCGGGCCTGGACTGATTATCTGACTCGTCATGTTCGGACGGTTGCTTATCTGCATGTTCGTCGTCCATTTGTGAGCCCTGCTGTATTACGGGCTTATTGGGAGCGTTGTTGTCGTCGAGGCGGGACTTAGGGCGGCGTCTGCGTCGCCGTTTTGGTTGTTTATCGGCGGGGTTATCTTCTGCCGCGGCCCGTTGGTCCTCGTCATCGCTCTCCTTTGGGGTATCCACCATGTATATGTCATGTGACGAGGTGGTCCTCCCGTGCCTTATAGGCTCTGTTTCTTGTTCGTCTCCGGCATCGTCGTCCATTCCGTCGATGTCTTCGGAGTCATAGTCTAGCATGTCGGTTAGATCGTCGACAGTGGCTACAAAGTGGGTGGTGGGTGGGCTCTGAATTTCTTCGTCGTCCGTACCCCAACCATCCTGGCCATAGTCCGGCCAGGACTCTCCTGATAACGAGAGATGCTTTAGTGAAATCAGGATATCGCCAAAAGGCGAGCATTGGAAGATGTCCGTGGCGGTGAATTCCATAACCGGCGCCCAATCCGGATCGATTGGTGGGGGCGCGGGAGGTTCGGAGTCCGGCAAGGAGTCCGGCGCCTCGGAATCACGGGTTTCGCAGGGGACTAGATTAGTGTTCGGCTCCATCGCCGTGGATGTTGAAGCCCCCAGGGCGGCGTCTATCCACCGGCCCTCGATCTGGGCGATCGACTCCGGACTAATGGCCGGAGCGGACTCGTGTGCGGCCACCAAGGCACTGTTCGGCAGCAGAGCTAGATCGTGCCCATCGCAACAGTGCGGCGCGCTTGGCTGTGGCTCGGGTCCGTCGAAGATCAAGTCTCCATGGACATCGGCCGTGAAGTTTAGGCTTCCGAATCTGACCTGACGGCCAGGGGCGTAGCTTTCGATCTGCTCCAGATGGCCAAGCGAACTAGCCCGCAGTGTGAAGCCGCCGAATACGAAGATCTATCCGGGGAGAAAAGTCTCACCCTGGACAGCATTGTTGGTTGAAGATGCCATCAAGTCTATCGGTGACGACACAGAGGAACTGTCAATGAAAGCACCAATGTCGGTGTCAAAACCGGCGGATCTCGGGTAGGGGGTCCCGAACTGTGCGTCTAGGCGGATGGTAACAGGAGACGTGGGACACGATGTTTTACCCAGGTTCGGGCCCTCTCGATGGAGGTAAAACCCTACGTCCTGCTTGATTAATGTTGATGATATGGGTAGTACAAGAGTGGATCTACCATGAGATCAAGGAGGCTAAACCCTAGAAGCTAGCCTATGGTATGATTGTTGTAATGTATGTTGTGTCCTACGGACTAAAGCCCTCCGGTTTATATAGACACCGGAGGAGGCTAGGGTTACACAGAGTCGGTTACAATGGTAGGAGATCTACATATCCGTATCGCCAAGCTTGCCTTCCACGCCAAGGAAAGTCCCATCCGGACACGGGACGGAGTCTTCAATCTTGTATCTTCGTAGTCTTGGAGTCCGGTGGATAATGATAGTCCGGCTGTCCGGACACCCCCTATTCCAGGACTCCCTCACCTGTCCTTCATCGTAGCTAGCCATGTTTCCTATGATTAAATCTAGTCAATTAATTCTAGACCTAATAAAATGAATAATGACATAAAAAAGGACTATTGTTTTGCAGGAATGTTGACTCCTTCCTGGTGCGGCAAATCCTGGGCACTCGATATGTCCTAGTTTGTAGCACAAGTCATGCCGAAATTCACGGGAAATTTCGGCATGACCTTTGCTAAAAAGTGGACAAATCGATAACCTGAAATTTGCCGGAACAGAAATGAATCAACATTGTGGCAAAACATAGGCCACTCAGCATCATTCCCTGGAAACAACAAAGCCACCACTTGGGCACAATCGAACAACTTCAATGAAAAGATATAACATGACCACTTCAATAAAAAATCAAAAACCTTTGCCAATCTACTTAACCTAGCTTCTTAATCCAACGAACCTAATTAACCTATCTATTTAACCTAGTTAGTTAATCTAGTTTACCTAGATAATTAACCCTAATTAAACTAGTTAACGCAGCTAGTTCTCTGTCAAAGCCTAAAATAATTTTTTGCACTAATTAACATGGATAATTAACCTAATTAAACTAGTTAACCTGACTAGTTCTCTGTCAAAGCCCTAACTAAGTTTTTGCACTAACCTAGATAATTAACCTAATTAAACTAGTTAACCTAACTACTTCTCTGTCAATGCCCTAACTAAATTTTTGCCCTAACCTAGATAATTAACCCAATTAAACTGGCTAACCTATGCATGAGAGAGAGACGAGGGGTGGGGGCTTATAGATGATAGCTCTGGTGGTGGCGACGGAGGCAGTGTGGTGGCGAGGCAGGGGCATCTCCGGTGACGGCGAGGGAGGCAGGGGCGTCTCCGGTGACGGCGAGGAAGGTGGCGTCGACGGCGGCTCCGGTGGCGTTGACGAGGCCGCGCGGCTCCGTGGCATTGGGGGCGGCTCCGGTGTCGTCGACGGCGCACGGCTCTGGTAGCGTCCGCGGCGGCGACGAAGTGTGGGGCGACTGTGAATCAGGGAGACGGCGGCGTGCACACGGGATGGGTTTGAGGGATTTGGGGGAAGTCGTGGCCGGGGGGAAACGGTTTTTTGGCTAAGTCAAACTTAGCGGTAGTGTGTTTCGCAAAACGCGCTATAGCTAAGTTAGCTATAGCGCTTTCCTCAAAACGCGCTGCTGCTATAGCTAATTTCCTATTCTGTTTCTATAGCGGGGGTCTAGGACACGCGCTGCAGCTACGTTAGCTATAGTGCCTCTTACAAACAAACGCTGCTGCTATGCCTTCCTCCGATTTTTCACTTTTTCGTTTATTTTGCTTTACATTTTATTTTTCCCTTTCTCCTTTTTCTATTTCTTTCATTTTCATTTAAATTTCTATTTGTTTATCATCTTATTTTATTTCCGGTAGTAGTAGCGCTCTTCCTAGGAAACGCGCTGCTAACTGTCCTCTAGCAGTAGCGCGTTTCGGTTAAGCTCGCTACTACTATGCGTAGCCTAGCATTCTGCCAATGGGAATATTAGTAGTAGCGCTTTCTCTACAACAGGCGCTACTGCTAAGTTTGTGTCTGTAGCGCGGTTTTTATTTGGTCGCTACTGCTATATAGCAGTAGCGCAGTTTTTTGACCCGCGTTGTTGCTATATTTCTGTGTATAAGGTTTTCCCTAGTAGTGAGATGGTGATACAAGTGCAATATGGATGGTAGATAAAGGTTTTTGTAATCTGAAAATATAAAAACAGCAAGGTAACTAATGATAAAAGTGAGCGGAAACAGTATTGGAATGATAGCAAACAAGGCATAGGGTTCATACTTTCACTAGTGCAAGTTCTCTCAACAATAATAACATAGATAGATCATATAACAATCCCTCAAAACATGCAACAAAGAGTCACTCCAAAGCCAGTAATAGCAGAGAACAAACGTAGAGATTATGGTAGGGTACGAAACCACCTCAAAGTTATTCTTTCGGATCAATCTATAAAAGAGTTCGTACTAGAATAACACCTTAAGACACAAATCAACCAAAACCCTAATGTTACCTAGATACTCCATTGTCAGCTCAAGTATCCGTGGGCATGATTATACGATATGTATCACACAACCACAGATTCATCCAACCAACACAAAGTACTTCAAAGAGTGCCCAAAAGTTTCTACCGGAGAGTCAAGAAAACGTGTGCCAACCCCTATGCATAGGTTCATGGGCGGAACCGCAAGTTGGTCACCAAAACATACATCAAGTGGCACGTGATATCCCATTGTCACCACAGATAAACACGGCAAGACATACATCAAGTGTTCTCAAATAAAGACTCAATCTGATAAGATAACTTCAAGAGGGAAACTCAATTCATCAGAAGAGAGTAGAGGGGGAGAAACATCATAAGATCCAACTATAATAGCAAAGCTTGCTATACATCAAGATCGTGCCATAGAGAGTACACGAGAGAAAGAGAGAGATCAAACACATAGCTACTGGTACATACCCTCAGCCCCGAGGGTGAACTACTCCCTCCTCGTCATGGAGAGCGCCGGGATGATGAAGATGGCCACCGGTGATGGGTTCCCCCTCCGGCAGGGTGCCGGAACGGGCTCTCGAGAGGTTTTTGGTGGCTACAGAGGCTTGCGGCGGTGGAACTCCCGATCTATCTCGATATTCGATGGTTTTAGGGTACGCAGGCTTATATAGGCGAAAGAAGTCGGTCGAGAGGTGCTCGAGGGGCCCACGAGACAGGGGGCGCGCCCTACAGGGGGGCGCCCTCCAACCTCGTGGCTGCCTCGAGTATCTTCTGACATGAACTCCAAGTCTCCAGGATCATATTCTTCCAAAAATCACGCTGCCGAAGGTTTCATTCTGTTTGGACTCCGTGTGATATTTGTTTTCTTCGAAATAGTAAAACAGGCAATAAAACAGCAATATGGGCTGGGCCTCCGGTTAATAGGTTAGTCCCAAAAGTAATATAAAAGTGAATAATAAAGCCCGTAATCATCCAAAACAGATAATAAAATAGCATGAATGCTTCATAAATTATAGATACGTTGGAGACGTATCAGACCCACGCTTATGGGTCCCACATGTCAGTGACAGAATGGTAGGATTGTTCACGTCAGGGGATCCTCATCCCCCCGACGTGCCCCTCATCCCTCTCGGCCCCACCGCTCCTCTGCCTTTGTGTGCATGACATGCGGGCCAGCTGAACTGCGGCGACCATCAACTTTCTACTATAGACACACCTGATTGGACGCGGTTTGCCTGCTCCACTGCTGTGCTCCGATCCGTACTCCCGCACCATCAAATTTTCATCCAGCGGCTGTGACACATTTCGTCTCGGGCATCAATCCTCAGCTGGAGTACTTATGTACTACAGGTAGTACCCGCCGGTGTGGCCATCTACGCCTCGTAACGCCCCGACGCCCAGCTGTGCACCCTCGCCACGGCCACGCCACCACCGGCCGGTTCATCTCGAACGAGTGAGTCGCGAACCACGCCACCACCATGAGAATGACATGTGGGCCAGCCGCATTTAAGGTCCGCATGTCATTGACTCATAGGCCAGGCACTAAGCCACTGAAGTTCGGTCCCGTGGGCCCCGAGAGGGAAATGTAACTCCTGCGACAGGCCTTGTGGTGCTCCCGTAGTACGAGCTCGTGCCAAAACTGGAATTTGTTTCTTACTACTACCAACTAGTACTAGTAAGGTACATGTGCATTGCACGCATGAGATTCTGGTGGTTTGTGCATTATGCTTCTACATGTGGAGTTTTCTATATTCTAACACGTGGCAAAATCTGGTGGAATGTAAGGTTAGGCAAGTTTGATTAACTTAGGTGAGTGTTTGGTTCAAGCCACACCTTAGGCAAGCCACACTAAGGCCCCACATGACATACACACAAAAAATGTGGCAAGATTCCCTTAGGCTTGCCAAATTGTGGCTCTCATTTTGAAGAACTAATAACTTTGCCTAAGCTTAGTTGTGGCAAAGTTAGTCATGAATTAAGTTCAACCATGGAGTCTTCTAGATTATACATGTGGCAGAATCTGGTGGATGATATCCAACGGCCAGTAGTGCTCGGATTTGCCATCTTTGTACCGTCGGATTGGCTTCATCCAACGACCAACTTTCAAAGTTTTTCACACACCATATAGGGGGTATCTATACCACTATATAGTGTACAAATAACTTTGAATATTGGCTGTTGGATGAAGCTGATTCAACGGTTGAGAGGTGGCAAATCCGAGTGCTCTTGGCCATTGGATATTCTCTCCACCACATTGGATTCTGCCACATGTACAATCTAGAATATTCCACACTTTTGCTTATGCACGAACCTGAAACAAAGACAGTTCTTCTTTGTTCTAGACTCTTCCATACTTCAATTGTTTAAGTTTTTCTATGTTAAAAGAATCACCATTCATGTTTATTCTATCATTTACGTTGTACAATATGCACATAACTCATACACTTCTTATTTGTTCTAGACTCCTCTACACTTTAGTTCTAACAAGTTTGGTCTTCCAAGAGAATTGACATTTATTTTTACTTGAGTTTGTTTTGTTTTGGTTCAAAGCCAATGTGGCATCTTTCCCAAATTCAATTTTATTTGCAAATGGAGTAATCAATTGTTCTTATATATTTCATACGAGTTTTGTGTAGTATATACCACACAGTCATCAAATATTATGTAGTTATAATTTGATTTTGAATGGGATAGGCAACAAGATTTAAACCTACATATTAAATTCATTTGTGTATGACTCGAAATGTATATGTTTGTCTGTTATAATGCGGTACATTTATGTTGATGTCTAGTCGCACTTCACTCTCGCGTGCAAGGCACGTATAACTTACTAGTAGATATAGATGTGCCGGTCCGTTGCAATGGATCCAAAGTATATCTATTTAGTGGAGTGCACTCTAAACACATTATCTATTTATTTCTCTCTAACCTTCCGTAGCGATGCAACCAAGCCACATAAGATTCATGGGTGCCCCCCACATCATATTATTCATACTACGTTGATTGAAAAAAAGATAAATCACCCAAAACAAGATTTTCCCATTTTTGTTCCTATGATGTTGTGCCGTGCACGTACATACTAGTTGTATAGTGATAGTACTGGTAATATAGTATTAGGAGTACAAACTTGGTAACTAGTAGGAATAGTACTAGTACGGAATGCTCCTACTCTATCAACGAGCCCCGTCTGACACGAGATTTCTTGGCTTCCGTGCTACAGCTAGATCTTCCCCTCGTTTCTGTTTTCCAACCCGGCGGCGGGCGGGGTGTCGGTTTGCTCAACGGTGGTCCCATATGAAAGTGAAAATGCTAGGCAACATGCCTTCCCTAAGCTATGTGTCATGCCGGATGGGCCGTGTTGTACTCCCGATTCCCGGACGTGTGGGGGTGCGACGCGAATGCGGTAGGCCTTTTCCTTTTACTAGCAATGTGCCCGTGTGTTGCGACGGATCCAAAGTAGTAGAATAGTAGTACTTGTTCACAAACTTGAAAGAAATCACTATTGTGTTGATATACTGCTAATATATTAGTCCCTCCGTACCTAAATATTTGTCTTTTTTGAGATTTCAAATGGACTATCACATACGGATTATATAGACATATTCTAGTGTTTCTAGCAAGATGCCCGCGCGTTGCATGAAGTTGATGGAAGAGGTAAGCACAACTTATAAATTGACGGATGGAGTACTAGTTACAGTGATGCATATAATTAAGCAAAGGGATCGCACATGTCGGTATTGACTGGAACGAGAATGCAACAGCACAATAAGAATTAAGGCCACGATGATGCGATCGCAGTGGTGGTTACAGAAGGCAAGAAGAAAGATGGATCCACGAACGTACGACCTCCTCCTCCTCAACTTAGTGCGCCGGGTCACCGACCGGCGGCTAAGGAGCGGCGGCTTTTGTGGCGAGGTGGAGGTGCTTCTCAGCAAAGGCATCCAAGGCTTCCAGCCGGTTGAGGAAGGCCAACGTCATAGCGTCCTCACTGGCCTTGTAGATACCTATGTACATGATTTGCTCATACACGTGGATGTGTAGGTTGACGAATTCTTGCAGGGCGAGGCGCCTTGCGGCGAGCGTGACCTCCAGGTGGACATTCTTCGTGGCGTCGGCGGGCAGTCGCAGGGCCACCAGTGCTTGAAAGAGGTTCCGGCCATGGAGGCCGATTAGGGTGGTAGGCAATGAGGACCCCGGGCGCGGGCTAGAGGAGTACGGCGATGTCATCCGGGAGCTTCTTGAGGACGGTGAACTTATTGCTGGTGGCAACGATCATCTGGTCCAACTGAGAGTCGTAGTTTGCGTCGAGGGCGGCCATCCACCAGCCGGTCTCCAACACCGTCTGGAGACGATCCTCGGCGCCATGCCACAGGCCGGCGTCATGGACCATCTGGGGCAGCCGCTGGCCGCTCACGCACATCGCCGCCATGGGTCTGGAGTGAGCTCTTTTGTGCTTAGTGTAGGTGCTTAGGCAAATGCTTAGGTGCGTACGATGTGGTAGATGCATTGGAATGGAGGGGCGCCTTTATATGAGGGCAATGAGGGCAAACTGTGTTGCATTCACATCGTGCAGCCTCTTTTCCCGGACCTCCTCCCATTACTTCCCTCATGCATTAATTGAAGGAGGATGCATTGGCCGTTCAACATATCGGGAACCGCTACTCCCTCCCTCATCTGCATTAAAGCTGTATCAGGAACTGTGCCGCCCGCTGTCAAATCGAATACTCCCTCCGTTCGTGAGTATTAAGTCATCTTATGAAAACCAAATAGTAAATACATAGGCATGGTGCATTAACTCGCACGTTGTTTCTAATTTTTTGACATAAATAGAGGAATCAACCAAGAAGAGATGTGGGGCTTGTATGCTTTTAATGACTTGAGACTATCAAACATGACATGCAATGGTCAGTTCGTTGCACAAGAACAAATACAACCCACGTCAGCACACACGCATCTTATAGCATCACATCCAATGGCTATAAAAGATGAATGAGACCAAATTATATCTCATCTAAATGAGTTCTAGCAAAATTGTATTAATAATACTTAGTACTCCTGCGCCATGTATCATATATTAGTATCATGTAGTACTTTATTTATTGCCATGTATGACACATAGTACTCCCTCCGTTCCTAAATATTTGTCTTTTTAGAGATTTCAATGGACTACCACATACGGATGTATATAGACATACTTTAGAGTATAGATTCACTCATTTTGCTCTGTATGTAGTCACTTGTTGAAATCTCTAGAAAGACAAATATTTAGGAACGGAGGGAGTAGTACTCAACTCTCTCTCTTTCTTCATTTAATTCCATGACACCTCATCAAAATTGCTATGGCTGGTACCATTACAACCAGCCTTAGCAAATACTAAACATCAAGTTCTCTCGTTTTCCTCTCCACCTTGGTCACCTAGACGGAGGGAGTATACTGCGCGGGCTTTTCCTGTGCGGTAGGCGGGACAGTTTCGCCTAGTTGGTTCGACAGAGACGCGAGAAGACGAGGGAGTAGGCTGCTGCAAACGTAGGGCTGTGTGATTTGACAGCGAGTTACTGCTAGACAGGCGGGGCCCCACAATTTGACTTGCCATTATCATTTTAACTGCGGTGCTACGACCGGCGTGAGTCTCCCGATTCCTGACCACCTCCATACAGGTGCCTCTCCCAATGCTCCACCATGTAGTAGTAGAGGTTGGCTCTTGCATGAGAGCCCACTTCTCCACTTTTGCCTTGCCTCTCTTTCCTCCACATATGCGAAAATGCCATGTAAAGCGCACTATTGTACTTACTTGCTCCTACAGGTGCTTAAGCTTGCCACATAGGCATAAAGTCTGATGTGGCAAGTTAATCAAGAAGAGAGAGACTAGTTTGGTTACCCAAGGAAGAAACGGTTCTAAGCGCGTGTACCTAGGTGAAAAGACAATTTCGAGTCTGCTGCTAATTAAATGAAGCAAACTTGGCAACACCATTTCATTGGAAGAGGTCACTCCTTGGCAAATGCAATAAATACTAGTACTCCCTGTGTCCCATAATATAAGAATGTTTTTGGCACTACACTAGTGTCAAAAACGTTATTATATTATGGGATGGAGGGAGTACGAAGAAAGAGATAGAGAGAAGTAAAAAAAATGCACTTATAGCCAACCTTATAGCCAAAACCTTGTTGTAGTATGAGTGACTAAGTGATGACTATGTATGACATGCCAACATCAGATAGCCTAACGCACCGTGTTAAATCTCTAAGGGCGCGACCGCGCGAGTGATGCGACGATCGTGGTAGGCGCGACCATGATATGGGCTGCTGGAAGCCCTTGGATCTGAGATCAAACTGTCACATGCTAAGTTGCTGAAAATTTGCAGAATAACCCTCCAGGATAGGATATTCACCCATAGGTCTAGAATCACACCATGCAACCGTTCGATCTCAGATCCAAGGGCTCTCGGAAGCCCGTATCATGGGAGAGTGGAAAGCCACTACCCTGCCGTTCGCACGCTGGCAGTTCGCTCCTACTCGTCCCCGCACGTCCTTCAATACTACGGCGGTTCGCTCCTAGTCGTCCCGTCCATTCACATTATGACAGTTCCACTAATCCTAACCCTCCTCCCAAATCCATGGCGTCCCGAATCTCCATGATCGGCAGTGAGTACAAGGTTAGAACCATCACCAGCAATGAGTTCGACGTCATCTACACCCGTTCTTCCGCGATGGTGAAAGGATGCCTTTCTCGCTTCATACGCATGTTTGAAAACTCAGATGATGAGTGGGTCGCTGGGCTAGATGTTGAGTACACCACAGTCCTGGGACGAGAGAAGGATCTAAAGGATGAAGAGAGGAAGAAGCCCACCGTGATCCAGGTTTGCGTACATAACGTTTGCTTGGTCTACCACATATGCCATGTCGACGTTGAGTGCCAGGATTTTAAGAACTTCCTCAAGGACAAAACAGTGAAATTCGTTATTGTAGACTTTAAGAACGACAAAGAAGTCCTGGGTCGGATAGGCCTCGTTGTAGGCAACCCCTTCTACCTCCAGAAGAATCGGCTGGTGCCCTCTCGTCAGCCTTCAATGCTGACCCTGGCAGGAGCCCCTGGTGCGGTCGAGCCGCACTCTAGGTCAGTTGTGGTCGTGCTCCTCCCCCTATGCCCATGGTATCTCCAGAGCATAATGATGTACGGGAGAGCTGGTCTTGCAATCATGCGAGGGCTGGGGTTGGGGCCGCATTGCTACGCATGCTCGGAATGTGCCAGGTGGTCTTGATTGATCTTGCTCCGGGCGCGTTTGGCCGTGTCCGGTCGTTTAACGGCCGGACTCGAAAATTGCCTTAGAAGGCTGCTCTGTACTTCTGCCGCGAGAGCCGCTGTATGTTCATCCGTTCGGAGGGAGCGTCCCGTATTTCCGTTGACCGTGATGACTCCACGAGGGCATGGCATCTTGAGCTTGAGGTATGCATAATGCGGCACCGCGTTGAACTTTGCGAACGCGGTTCGTCCGAGCAGAGCATGATAGCCGCTGTGGAACGGAACTATGTCGAAGATTAACTCCTTGCTTCGGAAATTATCCGGGGATCCGAAGACCACTTCCAGTGTGACTGAGCCTGTACAATTGGCCTCAACACCTGGTATGACGCCTTTGAAGGTTGTCTTTGTAGGTTTAATCCTTGAGGGGTCTATGTCCATCTTGCGCACTGTATCTGGCAAGAGCGGTCGAGTATTCGGTCCAAATTGGACAGACCCTGGGTGGTTCTTTTGAATGGATTCTTCCGCTGACCGGGTTTAGAGCCTCGGAATCCGGCGTTGACTGCCGTATCCTCATTGTTGTCACCGTTAACGCGGCGTTTATTTTTGCTTCGACGCGACCTGCCATTGTGGTCCTTAGTATCCGGACTGCCAGCATTTTTACTGAGGTTGTTGCTGCGAGCTAGCCAGCTATCCTCTCCCGCACAGAAGCGGGTCATTAATGATGTGAGGGCTGCCATGGATTTCGGCTTTTCCTGTCCTAGGTGCCGAGCCAGCCATTTGTCGCGGATGTTATGTTTGAAGGCTGCGAGGGCCTCTGCATCCGGACAATCGACAATTTGATTTTTCTTTGTTAAGAACCGTGTCCAGAATTGCCTGGCCGATTCGTCTGGCTGTTGAATTATGTGGCTTAGGTCATCGGCGTACGGTGGTCGCACATATGTGCCCTGGAAGTTGTCGAGGAATGCGGCTTCCAGGTCCTCCCAACACCCAATTGACTCTGCGGGCAGGCTGTTAAGCCAATGCCGAGCTGGTCCTTTAAGCTTGAGCGGGAGATATTTGATAGCGTGGAGATCGTCGCGGCGGGCCATATGGATATGAAGGAGATAATCCTCGATCCACACCGCGGGGTCTGTTGTGCCATCGTAGGATTCAATGTTGACGGGTTTAAACCCTTCGGGGATTTGATGATCCATTACTTCGTCAGTGAAGCATAGCGGGTGTGCGGCGCCTCTATATTGAGAAATATCACGACGTAGCTCAAGGGAGCGTTGTCTGCTGTGTTCGGCCCGGCCGGAGTTGTTGTATCCGGCGCGACGGTATTCGTCGTGGGTCGTGGGGCGCCCACGTGATCCATAGATATATCTGGATTGTCTTGCCTTGTCCTCCAATATATCCCGCAAGTCCGGCGCGTTCCCCCGTGGCTTCGTACTTTTCGAGCGCTGCCAGGGTACGGTCTTGATGGAGGGCCTGGATGCCTCTCTGTCACGACCACGAGGTGGTCGGTCAGCCGTATTGTGCGCTGGTGATGAAGGTATGTGTCGGTGTCAAAACCGGCGGATCTCGGGTAGGGGGTCCCAAACTGTGCGTCTAGGCGGATGGTAACAGGAGACGAGGGACACGATGTTTTTACCCAGGTTCGGGCCCTCTCGATGGAGGTAAAACCCTACGTCCTGCTTGATTAATATTGATGATATGAGTAGTACAAGAGTAGATCTACCACGAGATCAAGGAGGCTAAACCCTAGAAGCTAGCCTATGGTATGATTGTTGTAATGTATGTTGTCCTACGGACTAAAGCCCTCCGGTTTATATAGACACCGGAGAGGGCTAGGGTTACACAGAGTCGGTCACAATGGTAGGAGATCTACATATCCGTATCGCCAAGCTTGCCTTCCATGCCAAGGAAAGTACCTTCCGGACACGAGCCGGAGTCTTCAATCTTGTATCTTCGTAGTCTTGGGAGTCCGGCGGATAACGATAGTCCGGCTGTCCGGACACCCCCTAGTCCAGGACTCCCTCAGTAGCCCCTGAACCAGTCTTCAATGACGATAAGTCCGGCGTGCATAATGTTCGGCATTGCAAGGCGGGTTCCTCCCTTGAATAATCCAGAGAAGATCATGAACACCAGGATAGTGTCCGTCTCTGCAAAATAAATTCCACATTCCACCGTAGAGAGAATAAAATGTACACTTGGTTCAATCTGCTAACGTATTATGCAGCATGACATCACACCGCCATGAGGCCTTTGTTTGAATTACTATACCACCTCAGCATGTTTAGCGAAGCGGTTTCCTTGGCACGTCTTGTCGAAGCAGAGATCGTGTTCCCCTTATTCCGGGATTCTCATCAATACGTGCGTGGGTAACCCAACCGCGCCATTGATAGTGGCGCTTGGGAGATAAGCGAGTTTTACCAGGATGGTGGGGGACGTATAGTTTTGTCCGCCTATATATAAGGGATAAGGATTTACCTTCTCACCTACGCCTTCTTCCTCCTTTGCTCATCCATCCCCGCGAACTCAAGATCCAACGCCCGAGCTCGTGCATCTCGCCTCAACCTTCTCCGAATATGTCCAGAGCGGGAGGTAAATGGTTAGCCTCCACCGTCAAGGAGGAGGACATCACCAAGCTGCGCAGCGCCGGATACCTTTCCGGCGATATCGCGCATCGGCTGCCCGACGAGGGGCAGCTCATCCCTACCCCCAGGCCTCACAAGAGGGTCGTCTTCCTCCCCCACTTCCTCCACGGAATGGGCTTTACGCTCCATCCATTTGTCCGGGGGCTCATGTTTTACTACGGCCTGGATTTCCATGATCTGGCGCCGAATTTTATCCTCAACATCTCGGTGTTTATCATCGTGTGCGAGGCCTTCCTCTGCATCCGGCCCCACTTCGGCCTGTGGCTCAAGACCTTCAATGTCAAGCCGAAGGTTGTGAAGGGTACGCAAGTGGAATGCGGAGGCGCCATGTTGGGCAAATTGCCCAACGTCCCTTGGCTAGAAGGGACCTTCGTGGACTCCGTCAAGGGGTGGCAATCGGGGTGGTTCTACATCACCGAGCCGCGCAAATCCACATGGGCGGCGGCCCCCGAGTTTAGATCTGGCATCCCCACGCAGCTCACCTCCTGGAAAGAGAAGGGCTTGCAGTGGGGGAATCCGGTGGAGGTGACGGGACTCCGAGCATGTATCAAGAAGATGGTCAGCAATAGGCTCAGGCTCGTCGACGTGGTCCATGTCATGCTCATCCGGCGGATCCTCCCATGCCAAGAACGGGCATTTAATTTGTGGGAGTTCAATCTGGAACAGCACCAGGCGCTAAGCGGGCTCTTCGATACGACATACGAAGGCGCCTGGAGGGTGTTTTTCAAGGGCGCCGAAGCCCCCGCGTCCGCGACCGAAGACCGCGGATTCAGCTCGCAGTATCCAACTGACGAGGTAAGTGATTCAACCCCATTACGGGACACTTATGATAATTAGATTGACTCTAGTGAGGTTTCATTCTGCCTCTTCCTTTGACAGGAATGGATGGAGAAGGCCAAGCTGCTCATCAGCCCGGCTCCCATGCCAGAAGACCCAGCGGACGCCCGCTTAACAGGGCTGCTGGTTCTGGCACCGCATGTGGTGCCGGAGAAGAAGGCCAAGAAGGTGGCCGCGGGGACTCGAAAGAGTTCCCGCAATCAGGCGTCTGATGACGACGAGGACTCCTCTCCCGAAGACGAGGAGGAGTACTCTCTCCCGGAGGAGGGAGAGAAGAAAAGGAAGGCTTCCCCCATCAGGGGGGCCGAAAGGTCCAAGAGGGGGAGAACTATCCCCCCGGACAGTTCCGCCAACATCAGCGTTGGTGAGGATGAGTGGCCTCCAAGGGCCAGGCGTCCAGCAAGATCGTAAGTATCCGGATCCTTGATATGTAATTTCTTTTATGTCGCGTAGTATCCTTCTAACGCCGCATTCTGCCCGTAGTCCGGCCAATGATGATCTCCCCGACTCATCGAGCGGGTCATTGGCCTCGTCGGATGTGAATTCCATCCCGGCTGCCTCCACCCCACGCGCCGACGAGGATGCCGAGGTGGGATCCCAGAGAGGGACCCATCAGGAGGAGGCTCCGGAGGCACCGTCAGGCAGCCTCCCGGACTTCGTGCCGAACTCTACACCGGAACCCGCAGTGGTTCCAGAGTCCGGCAAGCGGCCCCTTCGAAAGAAGGGCAGGACCGTGACGCCGGCGGCCTCCGTCCAACCAGAGGCGCCGGATAACCTACTGGAGGCGCTTAAAGGCACTTCCATCAAGGAAGAACACCGCACTATCATGAGTGCGGTGATTGAGAAGGTTCAGCTCGCTAAGAGCGGGCTGACCGAAGCCTGCAGCAGCCTTTTAACAGGCTTTGAGGTAAAAAGTTAAAATTATGTAATGTAATACCGCATAGACAGTAGCCCCTGATGCTTAGTTCGGTGTTCGGAAAGAAAAGCCGGACTAAGGATCTATAACAAGATATACGCAGGGTTGCCTAAAATATGTCAATATGGGTTTGCAGGCTGCACTGCTGACCTCTGCCGCACTAACGGCGGAGTTGACGTGCTAAAAAAGGATCTCGAGCGGTCCGAGCAAGAGATCGGCCATGCAAAGAAGCAGCTCGAGGAAAAAGAAGGTGAGTAACACCTCTTTGAATAAGTACCTTACAGAAAAGGATTTTGGTTGCAAATAAAATTAACAAGGATAATATGTGCATTGCAGGGGCCACTAACGAGGTGGCAGCCCTGAAGGATGCTGTGTTCACGGCCGAACGCAATGCGGTTGCGGAACGGGCTGAGCGAGAAAAGCAAGAGGCACGTGTGGCGGAAGTTCGGCAAGAGCTCCAGGTTCTCATGGAAAAACATGAGAGTTTGGAGCGTGACTCCAAGACTCGAGAGTCCGAGCTTGCCTCGGCTCTCGAAAGTGCCAAGTCCGCCAAGGCCGAGGCCGATAAGGCCCGTCAGGAGGTTGAGGACATAAAGAAGATAGCGGCGGGTAAGGCATTTTTATGCAAAGCAGGCATGTTAATGTGAACTACCTGACACTTACCCGCATTCGGAGCTCTCCAGGGGCGTTTGCAGATCTGCCGCATAGTGCGGCTGATGCCGCCGCATTCTATCATGGCGAGGAGGGGAGCTCGATGGAGAAGGTCTTCTGGTCTCAGTATACTGAGGCCGGCCATCCGGTGCCCCCAAGCGACCAGCTGAAGCAGCTGGTCGAACTCCACAAGGTAGCTGAGGAGGCCATGAAGGGCCTCATAGTCCGGCTGTGGCCTGGACAGGCCATGCCTGGTAGCTACTTTGGCCTCGTGCGGCGGCTGGTGGATGCATGCCCCAGGCTTGATGTAGTCAAGCGCTCCGCTTGTATCGAAGGTGCTCGTCGGGCCCTTGCCCGCATAAAGGTGCAATGGGGCATATTGGATGCGGAGAAGCTTCTCACGGACCCACCGCCGCCGGGCAAGGAGTATCGCACGCCGGAGAAGTATTATAAAATTGTCCTGAAGGGAGCCTGCAATATTGCAGATGAGTGCTCCCGAAATGTAATCTTTGAGTGAACTCGCTGTTTATTTATCCTGTGCGCTGAAAACTTCGTTCATATGCGCCATGAGCAACGCTTGTTTAATTTAAAATATTACCTTCTGTGCGGCCGTTTATAGAATCTGAGAGATGGCAAGTCGTTAGCTTCAGCCCCCAAGCCACAAGTGCTGGGGTGTTCGGGATAAACTTGAGCACTCTTGTTCCCATTTTTGGGTCCATCTAGGGAGGCGCTCAACACGACGAACAAGGCAACCGGACTTATAATGCTTGAACACTCTCACTTAGCCATAGAATTCTATAATTTTAAATTTCGGCGAAGCCCCTGGTATTCGGAAGACCGAATCCGGGGCGCTATCCACGCCTTCATCGGACATTATCCGGAACTTCGCTCAAAGCGGCGTGAGTCTTTAAGGACCCGAAAAAACCTCTCGAACAGCGACTAGTCTCTCGCCTTATCATGCCAGTCAGTTTTAGCTTTCTCCACTGAGGCATTAACCCGGCTCAACCGGGGCGCAATCACAGTGGTTCTCACAGTGCCACCTTAGCCGACAGAACAGAACGTAAGGCACCAAAACATGGGAGCCGGGCAAACCCAACTATTGACCCAAGACATGATTCGGAGCCGATTCATATAATGCTATAAGTTCGGGGTGCCGCACTTGTGAAAGTGTTCGGACTTTATCACACCATAGAGTGGGGAACATAAGCCCCTGCTGTATTATGCCGTACCAAAATATACGGGTGCCAGATGTCATATAATGAGCATATATATAGAAAATGTAATGCAATTGCGATCATAAAGGTGCTGCATTATTAATGAAAGAAAGGTCTGCTAGTAGAGCGGACTAATACAAATAGTGCGGTAAGCAAGGGATTTGGACTAAATAAACATGTCCCCCTCCAGGGATGAGCTGCGGATTTGGTGTATATAATCAAATTTAATGCTCGTAATTGAGACCACCTGAGTGTTCGACGCGGCCTTCTTTAGTCCCTGACTGTTGCATCATGAATTCGGCATGTTCACCGACGGACAGGGCTTCTGGTTAACAGAGTCCTGTGTACAAAAAAGAAGAAAAATAATAAAAAAAGAGGGGCACATTTGCGAGCCCCTGGTGTGGTCGAACCGCACTCTGGGTCCGTTGTGATCGTGCCCCCTCCCCTGTGCCCATGGTATCTCCAAAGCATAATGATGTACGCGGAGTGTTATTCTTGCGATCATACGCGGGCGAGGGTTGGGGCCGCATTGCTACGCGTTGTCAGGACCCCGACTCGATATCACATTGATCTAGCTGGTAACACCTCATATCACTTTGCGGCCTCACGCACGGTATCCCCACAGGTGTCGTCTTACCTTTTCCCGGGACCGTTTGCGCCTTTTGGCTCACGTATATGATAGTGTCGCTAGCATCCATATGATAAAAAGCCCGGGCTGACATGACTAGTCGCAAACCCAAAGTGGCACAGACTTACAGGGACAGGCATCCATGACCCAGCTTCGAACGTGTCGGTCATCAGCAAGTGGGTCCGGGCTGTAGCACTGGGCTAGCAGGACTCCGGTAAACCGGGCTGTAGCGGGCTAACAGGACTCCGGTACTCAAAGCGTGACATTTCCCCAAAGGGACAGACACAGGAACGAAGAAGGACACATGCCGGCCAGCCTAAGTGTTCCAGAGCAGTAGCAAGCTACCATGGCTCAGCGGTAACACTAGGAGACATTTCCCGGTAAGAGAGGCTACTAAAGATAAACAACTAGATAGTCAGATCCCACACATACCAAGCATTTCAATAACATACACACAATATGCTCGATATGTGCAATACAACATGGCATCACAAAATGACTCTACGACTCAAGTAGTTTATTCAATAGGCTCCGAGGAGCGAGACATTACAAACATGGGTCTCATGACCCAACAATCAGAGCATACAAGTCAAAACACAAGCGGAAGCTATCATGTCTGAGTACAGACATCTATAAATGAAAAAGGCTGAGAAGCCTAACTATCTATCAGATCCTGCCGAGGGCACAAGATCGTAGCTGAGGTAACAAGCTAAACGTCGAAGCCCACGTGGAACTACTAGTGAGACCGAAGTCTCTCTGCAAAACATAAAATAGGCAAACGTGAGTACAAATGTACCCAGCAAGACTTACATCAGAACTAACTACATATGCATCATTATCAACAAAGGGGGTGGAGGAGTTTAACTGCAGCAAGCCAGCTTTGACTCGGTGGCTAACCTAACTACGACTGCAAGCGACTCTTTTGAGGTGGCGCACACGAGTCCACATATTCACCATATCAATACACCACTATGGATCCGCTCCCGTCTCTCTACGAGAACGCCATCCATAGCACTCACGCTTATCTTGCTATTTTAGAGTATCCACTTTCACTTGTCTATGAACTATGCAAGGGGTCCAAGTTTCCATATCCGAGGAATCCGGCTATTCGAATAGATGATGTTAACCCTGCAGGGGTGTACTTCTTCACACACGCTCTCGCCACTTACCGCCCTGTACACGTCATGTACCTCGGCAACCTTCAAGCGGAAGCCGGGCGAGGGAGTCGGCCACGACCTGACTAACCGAACAAGTCTCTAGTCCAGGTTTATCGCCTATTCAGGTTCCATCCGCAAGGAGATCCGGCCGGGGTGTCGCTTACGGCCCCAAACGATGTGTGCAGGGTTCCCAAGCCCACCATCCGGGTGCCACTTGGTACACCGGGCCACTGTGCCTAGTCTGTCCCAAGCCCACCTGTACCGGGTGCCACTTGGTAGACTACTAACACTGCCTACAAACACCAGAAACTAGTTGCAACTCCTGGACAGAGATCAAGTTGATTAATAAGTCGAGAGGGCTTGGAGCGCCCGGAGCCCAATGTGTGGTAGTAACTGATCATGGATCACAAACACAGAACTCAGTTCCTGAGGACGGCTGCAATGAGACAACCCACCATGTACTCCTACATGGCCAACGATGTCAGGACCCCGACTCGATGTCACATCGATCTAGCCGGTAACACCTCATATCACTTTGCGGCCTCACGCACGGTATCCCCACGGTGTCGCCTTACCTTTGCCCGGGACCGTTTGCGCCTTTTGGCTCACGTATATGATAGTGTCGCTAGCATCCATATGATAAGGAGCCCGGGCTGACATGACTAGTCGTAAACCCAAAGTGGCACAGACTTACAGGGACAGGCATTCATGACCCAGCTTCGAACGTGTCGGTCATCAGCAAGTGGGTCCGGGCTGTAGCACTGGGCTAGCAGGACTCCGGTAAACCGGGCTGTAGCGGGCTAACAGGACTCCGGTACTCAAAGCGTGACATTTCCCCGAAGGGACAGACACAGGAACGAAGAAGGACACATGCCGGCCAGCCTAAGTGTTCCAGAGCAGTAGCAAGCTACCATGGCTCAGCGGTAGCACTAGGAGACATTTCCCGGTAAGAGAGGCTACTAAAGATAAACAACTAGATAGTCAGATCCCACACATAACAAGCATTTCAATCATACACACAATATGCTCGATATGTGCAAATACAACGAAGCATCACAACATGACTCTATGACACAAGTACTTTATTTAAGGCTCAGTGAGCCATACATAACATACACAAAGGTACGGGTCTCACGACCCCACATACAAGTCATACAGTCATACAAACCAGCAGCGGAAGTAACTTGTCTGAGTACAGACAACTAGTAAAACAAAAGAGGCTTGGAAAGCCTAGCTATACTACGTGGTCCTTCACAAGCTCAGGGTCACCACCTGGGTCTTTAGCCTACTCGTTGATGTCAACGTCTACATAGAACCCATCAGAAGGGGTTGCAGCGTCTTCTGTAAAAATGTAGATTATAGCAACATGAGTACAAAGGTACTCAGCAAGACTTACATCAGATCCTACATACATGCATGGTATCAAGAAGGGTTGGTGGAGTTATTGCAGCAAGCCAGCTTTGACTCTTGGCTAGGCTATCCTATGATACTCTAACTTGAAATGGTTTTGCGCACACGAGTCCACTACTCACCACTTCAATACACTACCGAGGATCCACCTCCGTCTTCCTACGGAAGAGCCATCCTCGGCACTCACACTTATCTTGAGGCTTTTAACAGTTTCCATTTACTTGTCTATGAACTGTATAGGCAACCAAGTAGTCCTTTACCGCGGATGCGGCTATTCGAATAGATCATGTTAACCCTGCAGGGGGTACTTCTTCATACACGCTCTCACCACTTACCGTCGTTTACACGACATGTACTCGGCAACCTTCAAGCGGAAGCCCAACGTGGGTGTCGGCCACGACCTACCTAATCACCTAAGCCTCCAGTCCAGGTTTATCGCCTATCCAGGTTCCATCCGCAGGGAGTCCGGCCGAGGTTTCCCATACGGCCCCGAACGATGTGAACAGGGTTCCCGAGATACCTAACGGGTATTCGGTACACCCGGCCACGTACCTACCGCATCACAGCCCACCTCTACGGTCAGCGCTGTCCACGGCCTCCAGTAGGCTACAAACACCAGAAACTACTTGCAACTCCTGGACGGAGAACTAGGGTGAATAAGAAGCCGAGAGGGTCCATTGGTTTCGGGCCCAATGCATGGTAGTAGCTGATTCTTAAATCACACATACAGATCTCAGTGCTTAAGGTCGGCTTCAATGAAACAACCCACCATGTACTCCTACATGGCCTCTCATCGATACCTTTACCAAATCGTGTTCACCACACCACTCTCATTACCGACATAAACATTTCACTCTAGCCCATCACCCAGATGAACCAGACCTGACACGACTCTAAGCATAGCAGGCATAGCAGGGTAGGAACAACACATACATATGGCTCAATCAACTCCTACACATGCTAGTGGGTTTCATCTAGTTACTGTGGCAATGACAGGTCATGCAGAGGAAATGGGTTCAACTACCGTAGCACACAGCAGTTTGAAACGCGTTGTCTTAATGCAGTAAAGGAGAGCAGGAGCGAGAACATGGGATTGTATCGATATGATCAAATGGTTGGTTGCTTGCCTGATGGTTCGATGCACTGATACGGTTCTTCGTTAGGGTAATCACGGTACTCCTCGGGGACAGAACCTGCCGCAGAGAGCACCGATACACAAACATCACCAAACAATGTGCAACAATATGATGCATGCATGAAACATGGCAATATGAGTGTATTGGGCTAATGCAACTAAAACCAGAAGGGTTTGAACAAATTTGAATCAAGGATTCAAATTTCAAATTCAAATATGGCCTTTTAAAGTGCTTTTCCTTGTTCTGCTTAAAATATCAATTTAACTTGTTTGATCATGCATGAAAATAGTACAGATGGATAGATTGGATTTTTCTGATCATTTTTCATATATAATTTGTCCAATTTGGAGTTACAGAATAAAAGTTATGAATTTTTGAAGTTTAAATAATATTTTGGAATTTCCTGATTTAAATTAAATCCAGAAATTATAATTATTGCGCCAGCATGACGTCAGCATGACGTCAGTGGTCAACTGCGGCTGGCTGGAGTCAAACCTGACGTGTGGGGGCCACACGTCAGTGACAGGGGGGGTTTAACAGGTTTAAATTAATCCTAATTAGGGATTAGTGGCGCTGGGGCCCACTGTCAGTGTCAGGGGGGGTTGACTAACGGTAATTAGTACTAACTAACTACCTGTCCGACAGGGCCCACGCGTCAGTGACCCTGGGGGGTCAAACCTCAGGTCGGACAGGTCAAACCCCACCGGCGACATGACACCGGCGAGGCCCGAGACGGCGGCGAAAGTGCTTTTTGCCATTCCGGCAACCAAACGGACGGCGGAAGGCATCTACGTGTTGCTGAGGTTGAGCCGCGACTATTGGTGGTGGTGGTTGGGCTCGGGGTGGCCGGAGTTGACGGCGGCGAGCTCGGCTGCGGCTGCCGGAGTTCGGGTGCGGTCGGAATCGACGTTGCAGGGGGCTTGGGGAGGTGTTAGTGCGCGCTACGTGCTCCTAGTGAGGTGTGGAGCACGATGGTGTGCTCGGTTGGGTGCTACGGTGACCGTGGCCACGACGACGACATCGCCGGCGGCGTGGAGCTCTCGGCCAAGGTGGGGCTAGGGCCTAGAGGTCGAAAGAGACCAGGGAAGAAGGGGGAAACGATCCGGGGGCTCACCGCGGGGCTGCAGAGGTGGTTAGCGGGCTCGGGGACGCGCTGGAGACGACGAATTCGACGGCGACGATGATCGGAGCCCGAAGAGGGGAACGGCGACGTGGCGGCGATGCAGGGCTTCCGGGGAGCTGTGGAGCGGTGGGGAGGAAGAGGGAGTCGAGGCGGAGCTCCTGAGCTAGTCGGGGGAGCGAGGGGTGGCCGGAGATGGCTGCTATGGCGAACGGCGGCGACGGTGGTGTTCGGCCGTGTGAGAGAGAGAGCGAGGGAGAGGAGGGGAGAGCCGGGAGAGAGTGAGAGAGAGCAGGGGGGGATCGGGACGGCCTGCGGGAGTCGTCCACGCGGCCAGGAGCTCGTCGGCAAGCAGGAGGTGGCCGCGCGGCCGTGCGCGCGCGAGCACGCAGCAGCTTCGGGGCGAGGGGAGGAAGACGACGGAGAGCTGCAGTGGTGGGCTGGGCCGGCTGCTGGCTGGGCCGGCCAGCTGGCTGGGCCGCACAGTGGAGGAGCCCAGGTAAGTTTTCCCCCTTTTTTTATTTCTGTTTCTGTTTTATTTAATATATCTGCAACTTTGTTGAATTAAATAAAATACCTAGGCAAGTTCAAAAATCACCAAACTATTCCTGGCCCATAGTTGGATTATTTCCAACATGAAACATTTTAGTTTGGAGATATTTGAGCATTTAAATATTTTATATAATTTTAAATGCCCAAATTCAAATATTTATGATTTAATTCAAAAACCCTAGGATGGCCTAGGAAAATGTGCACCATTTTTGGCAGAGGTTCTGAACCAAGACAAAAATGATGGGCATTTTAGAAGGGCATTTCAGGTTCATTGAAAAATTATTTTAGTAACCCTAGTTGGTTTCAGAGGGGACTGGGGGTTCTGTCATCCCCATTTCAAGTTTCTGATGAAAGAGTAAACATGATGCAACACTCTAATGCATGACTAGCTAGGTTGTGACAACTCACCCCCACTCAAAAGAATCTCGTCCCGAGATTTGGGTTCCTCCGGGAAGAAGGCGGGGTACTCGAGTCGAAGACGATCCTCCCTTTCCCAAGTTGCTTCATCCTCAGAATGGTGCGACCATTGAACCTTGAGAAACTTGATATTATGACGTCGGGTGGTACGTTCGGCCTGATCGAGGATACGAATGGGGTACTCTTGATATGTAAGATCATCTTGGAGATCAAGCGTTTCGTGGTCCACTTCACGGATAGGATCCGAGAAGCAACGCCTGAGTTGAGAAACGTGGAAGACATCGTGAACTCTGGAGAGGTGTGGAGGTAGTTCCAACTGGTAGGCAACTTCTCCTCGTTTGGCAAGAATGCGAAAAGGTCCAATGTAACGAGGAGCCAATTTGCCTTTGATACCGAAACGATGGGTTCCCTTCAGAGGGGTGACCCGAAGATAAGCCTTCTCGTCAACCTCGAAGGTCATAGCCTTATGTTTTCGGTCATATTGACTCTTTTGACGAGATTGGGCTGTTTTCAACTTTTCACGAACGATACGAACTTGTTCTTCTGCTTCCTGAATCATATCCGGGCCAAAGAATTGTCTTTCCCCGGTCTCTGACCAGTTAAGGGGTGTTCGACATCGTCGTCCATAGAGAACTTCAAAAGGGGCTTTACCCAAGCTAGATTGATAGCTGTTGTTGTAAGCGAATTCGGCAAACGGAAGGCACTTCTCCCAGTCCATTCCGAATGAGATAACAGAGGCTCGAAGCATGTCTTCTAGAATTTGGTTGACGCGTTCCACTTGACCACTCGACTGAGGGTGGAAAGCGGTGCTAAAGGAAAGACGGGTTCCCATAGCATTTTGGAAACTTTCCCAAAATCGAGAGGTGAAAAGACTTCCTCGATCTGAGTTAATTTCCAAAGGGACACCATGAAGGGACACTATTCGGGAGATGTATAAGTCTGCCAGCTGACTAGCGGTTATACTCTCTCGAACAGGTAGGAAATGGGCTACTTTGGAAAGACGATCGACCACGACGAAAATAGCATTATTCCCTCTCTTGGTCCTGGGAAAACCGGTTATGAAATCCATACCAATTTTATCCCATTTCCATTCAGGAATAGCTAAGGGTTGAAGGGTGCCAGCAGGCCATTGGTGCTCTGCTTTTACACGACGACAGACGTCGCAGTTAGCAATATACTGAGCAATTTCTCTCTTCATCCTAGTCCACCAGAACCTCTGGCGTAGGTCCTGATACATCTTAGTACTACCGGGATGAATAGTGAGAGGAGATTCATGAGCTTCCTTAAGGATTAATCGCCTTAGGTTGCGCACTTTGGGAACTACTAGTCGATTCCCGAAGTATACGACTCCTTGATCATTAATAGAGAAACAATTCGCAATTCCTTTCTGAATGTTCCTCTTGATGCGGGAGATTCCCGGATCTACCTTCTGTGCTTTGATAATTTGATCCGTAAGGGTAGGTTTTGCCACCATGGTGGAGAGAAAACCTTGAGGAACAATATGAAGGTTAAGCTTCCGAAATTCCTCATGGAGAAGCGGTTGACTTTGTTGTAACATCAGGTTGTTACAATAAGATTTACGACTTAGCGCATCAGCCATGACGTTGGCTTTCCCTGGGGTGTAGGTTATTCCTAAGTCGAAGTCGGTGATCAATTCAACCCAACGTCTCTGCCTGAGATTCAAATCCGGTTGGGTGAAAATATACTTCAGACTTTGGTGATCAGTGAATATTTCGCAACGATTACCGAGGAGGTAATGTCGCCAGGTCTTAAGTGCATAGACTACGGCTGCAAGCTCTAGATCATGAGTAGGATAATTCTCCTCA
>NC_041385.1:503092174-503141204 GCF_002162155.2 Triticum dicoccoides | reverse complement strand
GGGGGGGTTGACTAACGGTAATTAGTACTAACTAACTACCTGTCCGACAGGGCCCACGCGTCAGTGACCCTGGGGGGTCAAACCTCAGGTCGGACAGGTCAAACCCCACCGGCGACATGACGCCGGCGAGGCCCGAGACGGCGGCGAAAGTGCTTTTTGCCATTCCGGCAACCAAACGGACGGCGGAAGGCATCTACGTGTTGCTGAGGTTGAGCCGCGACTATTGGTGGTGGTGGTTGGGCTCGGGGTGGCCGGAGTTGACGGCGGCGAGCTCGGCTGCGGCTGCCGGAGTTCGGGTGCGGTCGGAATCGACGTTGCAGGGGGCTTGGGGAGGCGTTAGTGCGCGCTACGTGCTCCTAGTGAGGTGTGGAGCACGATGGTGTGCTCGGTTGGGTGCTACGGTGACCGTGGCCACGACGGCGACATAGCCGGCGGCGTGGAGCTCTCGGCCAAGGTGGGGCTAGGGCCTAGAGGTCGAAAGAGACCAGGGAAGAAGGGGGAAACGATCCGGGGGCTCACCGCGGGGCTGCAGAGGTGGTTAGCGGGCTCGGGGACGCGCTGGAGACGACGAATTCGACGGCGACGATGATCAGAGCCCGAAGAGGGGAACGGCGACGTGGCGGCGATGCAGGGCTTCCGGGGAGCTGTGGAGCGGTGGGGAGGAAGAGGGAGTCGAGGCGGAGCTCCTGAGCTAGTCGGGGGAGCGAGGGGTGGCCGGAGATGGCTGCTATGGCGAACGGCGGCGACGGTGGTGTTCGGCCGTGTGAGAGAGAGAGCGAGGGAGAGGAGGGGAGAGCCGGGAGAGAGTGAGAGAGAGCAGGGGGGATCGGGACGGCCTGCGGGAGTCGTCCACGCGGCCAGGAGCTCGTCGGCAAGCAGGAGGTGGCCGCGCGGCCGTGCGCGCGCGAGCACGCAGCAGCTTCGGGGCGAGGGGAGGAAGACGACGGAGAGCTGCAGTGGTGGGCTGGGCCGGCTGCTGGCTGGGCCGGCCAGCTGGCTGGGCCGCACAGTGGAGGAGCCCAGGTAAGTTTTCCCCCTTTTTATTTCTGTTTCTGTTTTATTTAATATATCTGCAACTTTGTTGAATTAAATAAAATACCTAGGCAAGTTCAAAAATCACCAAACTATTCCTGGCCCATAGTTGGATTATTTCCAACATGAAACATTTTAGTTTGGAGATATTTGAGCATTTAAATATTTTATATTATTTTAAATGCCCAAATTCAAATATTTATGATTTAATTCAAAAACCCTAGGATGGCCTAGGAAAATGTGCACCATTTTTGGCAGAGGTTCTGAACCAAGACAAAAATGATGGGCATTTTAGAAGGGCATTTCAGGTTCATTGAAAAATTATTTTAGTAACCCTAGTTGGTTTCAGAGGGGACTGGGGGTTCTGTCATCCCCATTTCAAGTTTCTGATGAAAGAGTAAACATGATGCAACACTCTAATGCATGACTAGCTAGGTTGTGACACGCGTGCTCTGATCGCGCCAGTAGGTCTTGGTTGGCATTGCTCCGGGCGCGCTTTGCTGTATCCGGCCGTTTAACGGCCGGACTCGAGAATTGCCTTAGAAGGCTGCTCTGTACTTCTGCCGCGAGAGCCGCTGTATGTTCCTCCGTTCGGAGGGAGCGTTCCGTATTCCCATTGACCGTGATGACTCCACGAGGGCCTGGCATCTTGAGCTTTAGGTATGCATAGTGCGGCACCGCGTTGAATTTGGCAAACACGGTTCACCCGAGCAGGGCGTGATAGACGCTGTGAAACGGGACTATGTCGAAGATTAACTCTTCGCTCCGGAAATTATCCGGGGATTCGAAGACCACTTCCAGTGTGACTGAGCCTGTACAATTGGCTTCCACTCCTGGTATGACACCTTTAAAGGTTGTCTTTGTAGGTTTAATCCTTGATGGGTCTATGCCCATTTTGCGCACTGTATCCTGATAAAGCAGGTTCAGGCTACTGTCGCCGTCCATCAGGACTCTCGTGAGGTGGAACCCATCGACGATTGGGTCTAAGACCAATGCGGCGAATCCGCCATGGCGTATGCTGGTCGGGTGGTCTCTTCGATAGAAAGTGATCGGACAAGAGGACCATGGGTTGAACTTTGGGGCGACTGGCTCCATCGCATAGACGTCCCTTAGTGCGCGTTTCCTCTCCCTCTTGGGTATGTGGGTCGCGTATATCATATTCACTGTCCGTACTTGTGGGGGAAAACCCTTCTGTCCTTTGTTATTCGGCGGCCGGGTCTCTTCCTCGTCGTCGCTATTTAGCCCCTTGTCATTGTTTTTGGCAATTAACTTGCCGGCCTGCTTGAACACCCAGCAATCTCTATTGCTGTGGTTAGCTGGCTTTTCAGAGGTGCCATGTATCTGGCATGAGCGGTCGAGTATTCGGTCCAGGTTGGACGGACCCGGAATGGTTCTTTTAAATGGCTTCTTCCGTTGACCGGGTTTAGATCCTCGGAATCCGGCATTGATCGCAGTATCCTCCTTATCGTCGCCGTTAGTTCGGTGCTTGTTTTTGTTTCGACGTGACCTACCGTTGTTGTCCTTAGTATCCGGACTGCCAGAATTTTTACGGAGATTGTTGCTGCGGGCTAGCCAGCTGTCCTCTCCCGCACAAAAGCAGGTCATTAGCGATGTGAGGGCTGCCATGGATTTCGGCTTTTCCTGCCCCAGGTGCCGGGCTAGCCATTCGTCCCGGATGTTATGTTTGAAGGCTGCAAGGGCCTCTGCGTCCGGACAATCGACGATTTGATTTTTCTTTGTCAAGAACCGTGTCCAGAATTGTCTGGCCGATTCGTCTGGCTGCTGAATGATGTGGCTTAGGTCATCGGCGTCTGGTGGTCGCACATATGTGCCTTGGAAGTTATCAAGGAATGCGGCCTCCAGGTCTTCCCAACACCCAATCGACTCTGCGGGCAGGCTGTTAAGCCAATGCCGAGCTGGTCCTTTAAGCTTGAGTGGGAGATACTTTATGGCGTGGAGATCGTCGCCGCGGGCCATATGGATGTGGAGAAGATAGTCTTCGATCCACACCGCGGGGTCTGTTGTGCCATCGTAAGATTCAATGTTTACGGGTTTAAACCCTTCTGGGATCTGATGATCCATTACTTCTTCAGTGAAGCATAACGGGTGTGCGGCGCCCCTGTATTGAGCGATATCACGACGCAGCTCGAGAGAGCGCTGTCTGCTGTGTTCGGCCTGGCCGGGGTTATTGTATCCGGCACGACGGTATTCGTCGTGGGTCGTAGGGCGCCCACGTGATCCATAGATGGATCTGGATTGCCTTGCTTTGTCCTCCAGTATGTCTCGCAAGTCCGGCGCGTTCCCTCTTGGCTTCGTACTTTTGGAGCGATGCCAGGGTATGGTGTTGGCTGGGGGCCTGGATGCCTCTTTGTCACGACCACGGGGTGGTCGGTCAGCCATATCGTGCGTTGGTGATGGACGTACGTATGCTTCCTCGGTCCTACTCTTCGGCCGCGAGGACCTCGGTCCATCGATCGGCCAGTAGGTCCTGATCAGCTTGAAGCTGCTGCTGCTTTTTCTTTAGGCTATTTGCTCTGGCGATAAGCCTGCGCTTGAAGCGCTCTTGTTCAACCGGATCCTTGGGTACGACGAATTCATCATCGTTGAGGCTTGCTTCGTCTTCGGAGGGAGGCATATAATTATGATCCTCAACCTCTTCGTCTGTCGCCCCCTCATGAGGGCTTGCTTCTGCATCCTCCTGCACTAAGTCTTGCTGGAGGGGATTGTCTTCGGCACTCTCTGGAGTATTATTATCTCCTGTGCGAGATTTAGAGCGGCGCCGCTGACGCCGGCGCTTGGGCTGTTTCTTTAAGGGATCTGCCTCCGCTGTTTCTTCGCCGTCCCCATCTTTTGGGGTATCCACCATGTATACGTCATATGACGAGGTGGCCTTCCAGTGCCCTGTGGGCGCTGGTTCCTGTTCGTCTCCGTCATCGTCGTCCATAGCGTCGATGTCTTCGGAGTCGTAGTCTAGCATGTCGGTTAGATCGTCGACAGTGGCTACAAAGTGGGTGGTGGGTGGGCTCTGAATTTCTTCGTCGTTCGTATCCCAACCATCCTGGCCATAATCCGGCCAGGACTCTCCTGATAACGAGAGATGCTTTAGTGAATTCAAGATATCACCGAAAGGCGAGCATTGGAAGATGTCCGCGGCGGTGAATTCCATAACCGGCGCCCAATCCGGATCGATTGGTAGGGGTGCGGGAGGCTCGGAGTCCGGCGAGGAGTCCGGCGCCTCGGAATCACGAGTTTCGCAGGGGACAAGATTAGTGTTCGGCTCCATCGCCGTGGACGTTGGAGCCCCCAGGGCGGCGTCTATCCACCGGCCCTCGATCTGGGCGATCGGCTCCGGGCCAATGGCCGAAGCGGATCCGTGTGCGGCCACCAAGGCACTGTTCGGCGGCAGATTTAGATCATGCCCATCGTCACAGTGCGGCGCGCTCGGCTGTGGCTCGAGTCCGTCGAGGATCAAGTCTCCGCGGACATCGGCCGTGAAGTTTAAGCTTCCAAATCTGACCTGACGGCCAGGGGCGTAGCTTTCGATCTGCTCCAGATGGCCAAGTGAATTGGCCCGCAGGGCGAAGCCGCCGAATACGAAGATCTGTCCGGGGAGAAAAGTCTCACCCTGGACAGCGTTGCAGGTTGAAGGTGCCATCAAGCCTATCGGTGACGACACAGAGGAACTCTCAATGAAAGCACCAATGTCGGTGTCAAAACCGGCGGATCTCGGGTAGGGGGTCCTGAACTGTGCGTCTAGGCGGATGGTAACAGGAGACGAGGGACACGATGTTTTTACCCAGGTTCGGGCCCTCTCGATGGAGGTAAAACCCTACGTCCTGCTTGATTAATATTGATGATATGGGTAGTACAAGAGTAGATCTACCACGAGATCAAGGAGGCTAAACCCTAGAAGCTAGCCTGTGGTATGATTGTTGTAATGTATGTTGTCCTACGGACGAAAGCCCTCCAGTTTATATAGACACCGGAGAGGGCTAGGGTTACACAGAGTCGGTCACAATGGTAGGAGATCTACATATCCGTATCGCCAAGCTTGCCTTCCACGCCAAGGAAAGTACCTTCCGGACACGAGCCAGAGTCTTCAATCTTGTATCTTCGTAGTCTTGGAGTCCGGCGGATAATGATAGTCCGGCTGTCCGGACACCCCCTAGTCCAGGACTCCCTCAGTATGTATGCTTCCTCCTCTAATCGGGGGAGCAACTTGCGTTTTGGGTAGCTCTTGGAGGGGCGCTCGAGTTCATACTCTTCGGCCGCGAGGACCTCGGTCCATCTGTCGGCCAGCACGTCTTGATCAGCTTGAAGTTGCTATTGCTTTTTCTTTAGGCTATTTTCTGTGGCCATTAGCCTGCGTCTGAAATGCTCTTGTTCGACGGGATCCTCAGGCATGACGAATTCGCCGTCGTCGAGGCTTGCCTCGTCTCCGGAGGGAGGTATGTAATTATCATCCTCGACCTCTTCGTCAGCCGCTCTCTCATGAGGGCTTGCTTCTGCATCATCTTGCGCTGAATCTTGCAGGAGGGGGTTGTCTTCGGTGCTCTCTGGGGTGTTATTATCTCTTGTGCCGGAATCTCCATTCTTGTTGTGGCGGGATTTAGAGCGGTGCCGCTGACGCCGGCGCTTGGGCTGTTTCTTTAAGGAATCCGCCTCCGCTGCTTCTTTGCCGTCCCCATCTTTTGGGGTATCCACCATGTATATGTCGTATGACGAGGTGGTCTTCTAGTGCCCTGTAGGCACTGGTTCTTGATCGTCTCCGGCATCGTCGTCCATATCGTCGATGTCTTCGGAGTCATAGTCTAGCATGTTTGTTAGATCGTCGACAGTTGCTACGAAGTGGGTGGTGGGTGGGGTTTGAATTTCTTTGTCGTCCGCATCCCAACCATCCTGGCCGTAGTCCGGCCAGGGCTCTCCGGATAGCGAGAGATGCTTTAGCGAATTTAGGATGTCGCCAAAGGGTGAGTGCTGAAAGATGTCCGCAGCGGTGAACTCCATGATCGGCGCCCAATCGGATTCGATTGGCAGGGGCGCAGGAGGTTCGGAGTCCAGCAGGGAGTCCGGCACCTCGGAGTCATGAGCTTTATAAGGGACGAGGTCAGTGTTCGGCTCCATCGCCGTGGAAGTTGCAGCTCCCGAGGCGGTGTCCAGCCACCCGTCCTCGATCTGCGCGATCGGCTCCGACTTATGTGTCGGAGCGGATTCGTGTGCGGCCTCCAAAATACTATCCGGCGGCAGAGCTAGATCATACCCATCGTGACAGTGCGGCATGCTCGGCTGCGGCTTGGATCCATCGAAAATCAAGTCCCCGCGGATATCCGCCATGAAGTTTAGGCTTCCAAATCTGACCTGATGGCCAGGGGCGTAGCTTCCGATCTGCTCCAGTGGGCCAAGTGAATTGGCCCGCAGTGCGAAGCAACCGAATACGAAGATCTGTCCGGGGAGAAAAGTCTCACCCTGGACGGCGTTGTTGTTGATTGAAGAAGCCATCAAGCCTATCGGTGATGACACAGAGGAACTCTCAATGAAAGCACCAATGTCGGTGTCAAAACCGGCGGATCTCGGGTAGGGGGTCCCGAACTGTGCGTCTAGGCGGATGGTAACAGGAGACAAGGGACACGATGTTTTTACCCAGGTTCGGGCCCTCTCGATGGAGGTAAAACCCTACTCCTGCTTGATTGATATTGATGATATGGGTAGTACAAGAGTGGATCTACCACGAGATCAAGGAGGCTAAACCCTAGAAGCTAGCCTATGGTATGATTGTTGTAATGGTTGTTCATCCTACGGACTAAAACCCTCCGGTTTATATAGACACCGGAGAGGGCTAGGGTTACACAGAGTCGGTTACAATGGCAGGAGATCTACATATCCGTATTTCCAAGCTTGCCTTCCACGCCAAGGAAAGTCCCATCCGGACACGGGACGAAGTCTTCAATCTTGTATCTTCATAGTCTTGGAGTCCGGCTGACGATGATAGTCCGGCTGTCCGGACACACCCTAGTCCAGGACTCCCTCAAGCGCTCTCTATATGTACCACCTTATTTTTAATTTCAAGTTTTGCTCCATGGCGCAATCCATCGATACTACTACTGTACAAAAGTGGAGTCTATACATTTTTTAAAAGGCTAGAGGGCGGGGCAGTCTAGCTCGGTCGATTTCACGAGAGGCGAGGGCCTTTGTGATTTGACGGCTCATTACTGTTGTCAAATCGAATAGTACTGCGTCGCCCGCTGCACGCCTGGCGCCTCCATTAAACCCGCATGCAAACCGAGAATCCTACTCCGGCCACACGTCCGTTCATGAGCGGGCTGGAATTAAATGCAACACCGACCAAGCTCCTCCTGTCCGCCCTCAGTTTAAACGAGGCCAGACACCGGCCAAGCTCCTACCGTCCGCCCTCTATTTACACGAGGCCAGACAGACAGCGGGCAAGAATCGCACCCCTCCGCCGCTCCCCCATCTCCTCCTTCACCATTTTCTCCACTCTTCCGATGGCTTCCGATGAGCCATTCTCCGGCATATTACCCTGCTGGGTGGCCCGCCGAGCCCTCTGGATAGGCCCCTCGGTGCTTCACCAACCTCGCTTGGCCCGACGGAGCCAGTTGCCGCCCTAAGCAGGCGCGTGGTTCAGCAACTCGCCGCTCCAGTTTTGCTCGATGAGGAGTGGCGAGTTGCTCCACGCCGGCACGGCGGTGAGCACACCGGTACGGGCGCCGTCGCTGCCGCGTCGTACCGCGCCACTAGTGTCTGCGGTGGCCGCGCCTCCCATGTCTGTGGGCGTGCCTCCCGTGCCTGCGGCAGCGCTATGCAGGCAGAGACAGAAGCCGGGTGCATGGAGAGCGACGAGTCTGTGGCCAGCTTCTCCGTGTCCGCCGCCATCATCGAGGAGAAGTAGAACACAGGAGGCCGCCGCCACTTGGGACCCATGAAGGCCACCGCTGAGGCGACGACCACGGATTCAGGTGGTTTCTTTGCTGCTTCGTCTCTTCCGAGGACCTTCATCGACCCCGCAAGTGTCTGACGGACATGAGGAAGACAAAGGGATCCGCGGGCGGCCATTTAGAACTAAAATAAGTCCAGATACATCCATTTCTAGGACAAGTATTTCCGGACGGAGGGAGTATTAATTATACAAGAGAGCCGGATTGGCACCTCTTAGTTCATGTAAATGTAATGAAATCCATCATGTTTATATGAAGATCCGGCTTTTTTATACAAAATCCTTCATGCGTATATGAAATCAGTCTGTGTTTGCACAAATTTCATCTGGTTGGTTAGAGTTGTAAAAAGTATGCCGCTGGCGTTTGATGTCGTCCTCTGCGGAAGGAAGCGGGAGGAAATTTGCTGGCTGCCGTTGGAGATGCTCTTTATGTTGGAAATAGTAGAGTGACATCCAATCCATTTGAGTTAATTGCCTGTATGATTGTCCCTCTATAAAAAGTTAATTGCATGTACAGTGTACACGTGACTTGCAGGGTGGCTACAGCTTCTTATAGAAAGTTAAAAAGAAACAAGTCCATACTTAATCTTGTATCTTAGTAATCTGTGGGTTCCACTGTCAGTACAGTAGCGAAAGAAGTATATATTAAATAAGTAGAGTAATATATAATATAAAAATGTAAAGTTAAAAGACAGAATTCGAACTCATGTCATCGCATTGCGAGCATCCAGCGCTAACCAGCCCAGCACATTTTTGTTGTAGACCATGCTGGAGATATATCTCCATGTCTACTCTTATATATACTCCATTCCTTCCTAAATATTTGTCTTTTTCAGATTTCAAATGGACTACCACATACGGATGTGGTTGTAGACATATTTTAGAGTGTAGATTCACTCATTTTGCTCTGTATGTCTTTTCAGGAAGGGGTCAGATTTGTCCTTGATTTATTTATGAGGTATCCAGATGGCACTGGACCGCCAAGAAAATAGGGTAACATCAAAATTATGGACTACTTTTTTGAGTATGTTGGTAAGGTCCGGTCATAGTCACTTGTTGAAAACTCTAAAAAGACAAATACTCCCTCCATCCAGAAATACTTGTCATCAAAATGGATAAAAGGAAATGTATCTAGACGTATTTTAGTTTTAGATACATCTCTTTTTATCCATTTTGATGAAAAGTATTTTCAGATGGAGGGAGTAGAAAACAGAGTTGGTGATGATGGTGTGCGTGCCATCCTACAATATAGGCCGTCGGATTTATATCTAACGGATAGGAAAGAAACTATGGCAATTTTGCAAAAATATACCCACACGTCTCTCCACGTTCGCAAATAAGGCCTTCCCTCGTTCAGCCTTTTCTCTCACAAGATAAACTACTCATACAAATGCATCTTGATGTTCGGTGCAACGCACGGGCAGCTAGCTAATTTACTTTAAAATAGTTGCTGCGATAATTGGGTTGAAGTGATATATTTTATGTCTGCCCCAAATGATTTCAGATTCACTAGTAGTAACAAAGAAAAGGTTGCCTTATTAATTAACAGAAAACAGGGTGAAAACTATCACATGAGGCCGGTAAAAACAAGGCACACTGGGTTCAGCGTCATCGTCACTACAGCTGTGCGCGCGCGAGAAGTCTACATATCAAGGGGGCTACCGAGCGAGGCACCGAGACACAATGTTTGAGAGAGAAACCAATGACAGATTATGATCAGATCGAGTTGTCACCCTTCTACTGTCATTGTTGGGGGGGAGGGAGAGAAAGACGTATCGAGAGTGCGCGCGGTAGGCACAGAGACACAACTAGCGAGTGTGTGTGTGTGTGTGTGTGTGTTTGTTTGTATGAAAGAGGAGTAATAGATTATTATCAAGGTCGATGTGCCACCCTACTCCTTCGGTGCCTGGTAGTGTGTGTGTGTATGTTTGAGCGAGAAGCCAGTCGATAGATTAGTATCAAGATCGAGGTGTCACCCTACTCCATCGGTGTTGGGAAGTGTGGGTGTGGGGGGGGGGGGCAATGACACTAACATATCTCTACTCTTAAAAAACAGAGTTGGTGATGATGGTGTTCCTGCCATCTAGCAATATAGGCCATCCGATTTATATCCGACGGACAGGAAGGAAACTATGGCAATTTTATAAAAAGATACCCACACCCCTCTCCGCATTTGCAAATAAGGCATTCCCTCGCTCATCCTTTTCTCCCACAAGATAAACTTCTCATACAAATGCATCTTGATGTTCCGTGCAACACATGGGCATCTTGCTAGTAGGGAGAAGGAGTTTGGGTGACACATATCTAGCTTTATTAAGAGATAGGTAGATAGCATTTGTGTGAGAGACATTATTATACTTTGAGACATTAATGGTTGTGGGTGGGCGGAATTAAAGGGGTGGGCGTGTAGGACATAGAGAGCGTGTGTGTTTCTGTGTGAGAGACTCGTAGGACGGGGTAGAAAGACGAATTTAACCCTGACGGAGGCAGAGAAATACACGAAGTGCGCGTGTGTGATTCTGATGCCCACAGGGAAATGAGATATGTATGCGTGTGAGAGAGATTGCACAATTCATTCACGTATCACTATCTAGTGATCGTGGACGTGCATCGCTTGAACATAAGTCAATATCTACTTCGTATCGTGGCCAAATGTACAATATCGATTCAACGCTATAAAGATTGGACACTCACATATCACCATTTTTTCTATTTAAATAAACCTTTTCAGTTGTGCATGCCAAAGTTACCGTGATGTTTCTTCAAACAACCAATGTAGCTATCATGTACATGCACCATTGTTACTCTTGCATTCAAATTCATTAGTCTTGGATGATTTAAGTTTCTATTTTGAAGTAATATATGTAATATTCATATATGAATTCAACGGGTACGCAATTTATGAAATGGGGGCTATGTAATTATATGAGGTAACACTTTTAAGTAGCTGACTACAATATCCATTTCTTTTTCTGCGCCTCTACACTAACACGTCAATGCATTATGTTTAAAGTAAATAACCAATGGCACTAAATTATCTATTTACACGATAAATACATAGGCTGAGCGTTTGATCCCTTTTTTTGTGAACGCGCCACTACACCCGTACGATTGGCCGCCCCGTGTGAACGTCCAAGTTATCGGCGCATCATCCCGAGTTATTGTCTTTTTTCTGTGGTGGACTTCCTACCAGTTATTAACTGCTGAAGCGTGCCCCGTGTACACAGTCTAGCATGACCTTCCCGCTAGCACGGTCCAAAATTAGTTGAAACTGGATACGAACGATCCCGCGGGCGGCAAACTCTCCCGCCTCCTTCTAAAATTTCCGCCACCTTAGTCTTTAGCATGTGAAATCCCCCTTTTGTCCTTGGTGCACGGAGACCAACAGTTACAATACCGCCCTCATCTACATGATAGGTCGGGGCTGCTTTGGTAACTTCCGGTTCCCCCCACTAAATGGCACCCCATTTCCTCTCCCCCTCCCACAAAAACGACTAACTCCACAGCACCAGAGCATCTTACATCACGCCGTCTGTACTTCATCGCCCTTTCTCCCCTCCCCTCTCGAAACTCTAGACTGCTCATCCACCAGCGTACCATAGCCCATTCACTGCCAGCGGCGTCCACCTCGCCGGATCTGCTTCTGCGGCCGCATCTACCCCTCCCACCTCCCCTAGAAACAAGTAGACTGCTCATCCACCATTGTACCACAGCCCATTCAGTGCCGGCCTTGTCCACAGTGCTGGATCTGCTTCACCGGTACTCTCGTCAACCACCGCGCATCTGGAGCGACTCATTCATACTCCCCACCTGAGACGCTTCGTCCACACCCCCCGGAGCCGCCCCACCGACGCCCCCGTCGTTGGCCTCTGATCCTCTTCGCCGACACCTTTCTCAACCCTACCAGAGCCGCTTTGCCGACACCTTCCTCAACCCTACTGGAGCCGCTTCACCGACACCATAGTCAACCCTACTGGAGTAGCTTCGCCTATACCATTCTCAACCCTGCCGGGGCCGCCTTGCCAACTCGCAAGTCCACGGCCTCAGATCCGCTTCCTCGCACCCTCATCCAACCTATCGGAGCAGCTTCTGACACCTCATCCGCGGCCGCAGTTCCGCATCATCGACACCACCCTTAACCCAACCACCGAAGCAGGTTCTGATGTCCCGTCCATGGCCGCAAATCCGCATCATCGACACCATCCTTAACCCAACCACCGGAGCATCTTCTGACGCCCTGTCCACGGCCACAGATCCGCGTGGTCGACACCATCCTTAACCCAACCACCGGAGCAGCTTCACCTATGCCCTCGTCCACGGCCACAGATCCGCTTCGCCCACACCATAGTCGACCCTATCGGAGCCGCTCCACAAACACCCTACTTGACGGTTCTGGATCTCCTTACCGGACCCCGACAGCCAGCACAGCGTCATCACCCTCGACATTTCTATCCTGATTCCCACTGTCTGGAGAGATGCCAAGCACCCGCCACGACCTAGGCACTTGTCACCTTTAAACCCGTCCAGCATCACCTGCCCGATGTACTTCAAGTATACTAACCGGTCGTTGTTACCTGTTATGCAGCTGGCAAAAACTACAAGGACGATGTTTCTTCTGGATCTAACAGCTTGGCCAACCAAGATCCTGGACTGAGGCATTGCTATGATCTTGTAAGCGTGTCTCTCTCTCTTGTATTGCTCTGTGCCTGCCAGCATGCTTTGCTAGGATTTTCGACCAGTAATCCCTTTGTGCAGACAATGATTTCTACTACTGATTGCTAAATTAGATATGTAGATGTCATACATGATACTACCTCGTACCTCCGTTCCTAAATATAAGTCTTTCTAGAGATTCCACTATAGGCTACATACGGAGCAAAATGAGTGAATCTACACTCGAAAATGCATATATATATACATCTGTATGTGGTCCATACTGGAATCTCTACAAAGACATATATTTAGGAACAGGGGCAGTACATTACACAAAATCATAGGTGGCATGTAAGAATTCCAGTGCACTACATTAGGCTCCCTTAGAGTGCCTGCTAGTCCAGCATACAGAGTCATGGCTAGTTTATGGTACGCACACAATCATTAATTGGTGGTTTAAATATGCGCAAGGGATATGCAATGTAGTATCACGTAGAGATGTCTGAAATTAGCCGTGTCAACTTGCAGATAGGTTTACAAAATAAAAAAGTACAAGATGTATGTGGCAATTTCATGGAACTCTGCAAAAAAAGGAGAGGCAGCGGTGAGCCTATACAGTGTGCTATGGTACGTCACTCCTCCATTGCAATCATCGTGACATGTTATTTGTATGCCAGTTCTATTAGCTAAGTTTCTTTGGGACAGTTATTACGAGTTATCCTAAGAAAATAAGCACCTGTGAATATAAGCTCCATGTAATAAGCCAACCACTTCTTTTCATTACGTTTTCAGCTTATCTTTGGTATGATCAGTGGAAAGTCTAGATTGCATTATACATTTTTCATTTTGCTGCCCATATGGAAATTAATTTGACTTGCAAACATCACAAATTGAACCCAGTGCAGTAATTAATATGATAGGAAAACAGACCATCACTATTTGCTTAAAATGCAAATACAAAGATACCATCTACTTGGCACAATCTACTTTGGTAAATGTTTTCCATAGAGATCCCATTGCCTAATTGAAACGAAGAATGCATGACCCACATTTAAATGAAGAACAATTATTTATTGAAATTTGATTGTCCAAGTGGCTGGTTATTATCATATAGCAGCACCACCTGAAAGCATCATATAGCAGCAGCAGCAGCTCATAGCAACTCATCATACAGCAGCAGCAGTCTGCAATTCATTGATGACCCGCAAGTATATTGGATAGTTGTAGCCTCTTTCCATAAGTAAGAGTGTCGAACCCAACAAGGACCTAAAGGTAGAACAAATACTCTCTCAAGTCCTATCGGCCACTGATACGACTCTACGCATGCTTGATGTTCGCTTTATCTAGAACAAGTATGAAACTAGAAGTACTTTGTAGCTGTGATACGATAGGTTTGCAAGATAATAAAGAATGCGTAAATAAAAGCTAGGGGCTGTTTAGATAAAGAAGCAATAAAGTAAATATAGCGAGTGTGGAAAAGTGGTGGTAGGAGTAGTGAAAGTGTCCCTCAGCAATTGACTATGTTACTAGACCGATAATCACTATTGCATTTCTATTCGAGGGAGAGGCATAAGCCAACATACTTTCTCTACTTGGATCATATGCACTTATGATTGGAACTCTAGCAAGCATCCGCAAATACTAAAGATTCTTTAAGATAAAACCCAACCATAGCATTAAAATATCAAGTCTCCTTTATCCCATAGGCAACAACCCCCTTAGTCGGGTTTGTGTTTCATTCACTCACGCAACCCACTATAAGCGAATCATGAACGCATTGCAACACCCTACAAAGGGAATCCCTCACACTTGCGCAACACGCAGGGCACCATAGGACAACACCAATAATAAAACATGCAACTCAAACCAATCATAGAAATTCATCAATCACCGATAGGACAACGGAAATCTACTCAGACATCATAGGATGGCAACACATCATTGGATAATAATATGAAGCATAAAGCACCATGTTCAATTAGAGGGTACAGCGGGTTGCGGGAGAGTGGACCGCTGAATATAGATGGGGGAAGGTGATGGAGATGTTGGTGAAGACGGCGGAGGTGTTGGTGAAGATCGCTGTGATGATGATGGCCCCTGGCGGTGTTCCGGCGTCACCGGAAGCAAGGGGGAGAGATCCAACCTTCTTATTCTTCTTCCTTGACCTCCTCCCTAGATGGGAGAAGGTTTTCCCCTCTGGTCCTTGGCTCCCATGGCGTGGGAGGGTCGAGAGCCCCTCCTAGATTGGATCTATCTCTCTGTTTCTGCGTTCTCAGATTCTACCCCTTCACCGTTTCTTAAATATCCGGAGATCCGTAACTCCGATTGGGGTGAATCTTTCGCCCTGATCTTTCTCACAAAATTATCTTTCTTGTGCCAGAAGAAGAGAGTCAACCGCCTTTCAGGTGGCCCACGAGAGCCCAGGGCGCGCCCAGGGGGGAGGGCGCGCCCCCCTGTCTCGTGGCCAGCCCGGACACCATTTCGCGTTGATTCTTCTTCCCAAAAATCATAAATATTCCAAAAAAATCTCCGTCCATTTTTATCCCGTTTGGACTCCGTTTGATATTGGGTTCCTGCGAAACAAAAAACATGCAACAGACAGGAACTGGCACTGGGCACTGGATCAATATGTTAGTCCCAAAAAATAGTATAAAAAGTTGCCAAAAGTATATGAAAGTTGTAGAATATTGGCATGGAACAATCAAAAATTATAGATGCGACAGAGACGTATCAGCATCCCCAAGCTTAATTCCTGCTTGTCCTCGAGTAGGTAAATGATAAAAAAAGGATAATTTTTGATGTGGAATGCTACCTAGCATAATCTTGATCATATGTCTAATCATGGCATGAATATTAAGACACGAGTGATTCAAAGCAATAGTCTATCATTTGACATAAAAACAATAATACTTCGAGCGTACCAAGAAAGCAATCATGTCTTTTCAAAACAACAAGGCCAAAGCAAGCTTATCCCTACAAAATCATACAGTTTGGCCATGCTTCATTTTCGTCACACAAAATTCCCCCATCATGCACAACCCCGATGACAAGACGAGCAATTGGTTCATACTTTTTAACGCGCTTCAGCTTTTTCAACCCTCACGCAATACGTGAGCGCAAGCCATGGATATAGCACTATAGGTGGAATAGAATATAATGATGGAGGTTATGTGGAGAAGACAGAAAAAGAGAAAGTCTCACATCGACACGGCTAATCAACGGGCTATGGAGATGCCCATCAATTGATGTCAATGCGAGGAGTAGGGATTCCCATGCAATGGATGCACTAAGAGCTATAAGTGTATGAAAGCTCAACAAAAGAAACTAAGTGGGTGTGCATCCAACTTGCTTGCTCATGAAGACCTAGGGCATTTCAGGAAGCCCATCGTTGGAATATACAAGCCAAGTTCTATAATGAAAATTCCCACTAGTATATGAAAGTGACAACATAGGAGACAATCTATATGAAGAACATGGTGCTACTTTCAAGCACAAGATATGAGACTCACTACATGAAGAACATGGTGCTACTTTGAAGCACAAGTGTGGAAAAAGAGATAGTAACATTGCCCCTTTTTATTTATTTTCTTTTTATTCTTTTTCTTTTTTTCTTTTTTTCGTTTTTTCTTTGGCCTTTCTTTTTTTTTTTGGTCTTTCTTTTTCTTTTCTTTTTGGGGACAATGCTCTAATAATGATGATCATCACACTTTTATTTACTTACAACTCGATATTACAACTCGATACTGGAACAAAGATATGACTCTATATGAGTGCTTCCGGCGGTGTACCGGGATGTGCAATGATCTAGCGTAGCAATGACATCAAAAAACGGACAAGTCATGAAGACATCATGCTACCTATCTTACAATCATGCAAAGCAATGTGACAATGAATGCTCAAGTCATGAATATGATGATGATGGAAGTTGCATGGCAATATATCTCGGAATGGCTATGGAAATGCCATGATAGGTAGGTATGGTGGCTATTGTGAGGAAGATATAATGAGGCTTATGTTTGATAGAGCGTATCGTATCACGGGGTTTGGATGCACCGGCGAATTTTGCACAAACTCTTGAGGTGAGAAAGGGCAATGCACGGTACCGAAGAGGCTAGCAATGATGGAAAGGTAAAAATGCGTATAATCCATGGACTCACATTAGTCATAAAGAACTCATATACTTATTGCAAAAGATTATTAGCCCTCTAAGCAAAGTACTACTATGCATGTCCCTAGGGGGATAGATTGGTAGGAAAAGACCATCGCTCGTCCCCGACCGCCACTCATAAGGAAGACAATCAAAGAAACACCCCATGCTTCAAATTTGTCACACAACGGTTACCATACGTGCATGCTATGGGACTTGCAAACCTCAACACAAGTGTCTCTACAATCCACAACCACCCACTATCATGACTCTAATATCACCACCTTTATATCGCAAAACTATTGCAAGGAATCAAACATATCATATTCAGCAATCTACAAGTTTATGTAGGATTTTATGACTACCATGTGAATGACCAATTCCTGTCATCTCTCTAAAAAGATGTAAGCGAAGCAAGAGAGTTTAATTCTTTCTACAAAAGATATGCCCACGCTCTAACAAATATAATTGAAGAAAAAGAGCATTCTACAAATGGCGGTTTTCTATGTGAAGAGAAACAGGCAATCCAAACTTCAAATGATATAAGTGAAGCACATGAAGCATTCTATAAAGCCACACTCAAAAGATTTAAGTGAAGTGCAATGAGCATTCTATAAATCAACCAAGGACTATCGCATACCAGCATGGTGAATAAAAGAAAAGTGAAAACTAAATGCAAAAGACGCTCCAAGACTTGCACATAATGCATAAACGAAACGAATACGAAAACATACCGATACTTGTTGAAGAAAGAGGGGATCCCTTCCGGGGCATCCCCAAGCTTAGACACTTGAGTCTCCTTGAATATTTACTTGGGGTGCCTCGGGCATCCCCAAGCTTGAGCTCTTGCCTCTCTTCCTTTTCCTCATATCGAGACCTCCTCGTTTAGACATTTCATCCACACAAAACTTCAACAGAAAACTCGGTAAGATCCGTTAGTATAATAAGGCAAATCACCACTCTAAGTACTGTTGCAAACCAATTCATATTTTGTTTTTGCATTGTGTCTACTGTAATATAACTTTTCCATGGCTTAATCCACTAATATAAATTGATAGATTCATCAAAACAAGCAAACTATGCATCAAAAACAGAATCTGTGAAAAACAGAACAGTCTGTAGCAATCTGAACATCCACCATACTTCTGGTACCCCAAAAATTCTACCAAAATTAGGAAAAATAAACAAGTTGTGGAGCAACACATTGCAAAAGGAATCAGAACCAATTGACTTTCCAGTTAAAATGTAAAATCGCGCACTACAACCAAAGTTTCTGTCCTGCACCGTACAAACCAACAAGCATTGTAAACATCCTAAAGGCAAACCTTGGCACATTATTTTTATAATACAATGGAATTGTACAAGGGGATAATTATTTTTGATGAAAAGTTTCTGTAAGTAAGATTCACAAAGTTTCCGTGAGCATGAACAAAGTTCAAGGAGCTCTCCCACTTGAACAATGCTTGTCTTTCTCACTTTCACTTTCCTTTTTGAAAAGTTTTAGGTTCCACTCTTTATTTTTTGTGTTTTTAAACTATATGAAAGCACTCAACAGAAATAAATGACTCTCTAAAACTTCCGGGTTGTCTCCCTCGCAGCGCTTTCTTTAAAGCCATTAAGGTAGGCATATAGTGCTCAAGTAATGATACCCGGATCCCAAGGTATATCAAAGCCAATTTTAATTAACAATGATTTGTAATTTATTAGTGAGAACAAAGTAACATATATCATGCAACAACAAAGTCTAACTCTCTTTCTATGCATTGGCATGTCATAAAAGAACAATTCATGCACACATAGTAAAGGTCAATGCATAGTATAAGCAGTTTCTTGCAATTTCATAGTCTGGGAAACATAAAGAGGTGGAGAAATAGTTCCTCTCTCATAATAATTGCAAGTAGGAGCAGCAAGCACATGCATATTACATTCATCAAAATCATCATGTGCAATGGTAAAAGGCAACCCATCAATATAATCCTTAATAAGCACAAACTTCTCCGATATAATGTAGTTTGGAGAATTCAAAAAAATAATAGGACTATCATGCGTGGGTGCAATAGAAACAATTTCATGTTTAACATAAGGAACTATAGCAAGTTCATCGCCGTAAGCATAATTCATATTGGCATCTTGGCCATAAGCATAGCAAGCATCATCAAAAAGGGATATTTCGAGAGAATCAACGGGATCATAGCAATAATCATCATAGCAATCATCCTTCGGTAAGCACGAAGGGGAATTAAGTAATGTATGAGTTGGAGGGTTATTCTCATTAGAAGGTGGGCATGGGTAGCTAATCTGCTCTTCCTCCTTTTGTTCTTCGCTCTCCTCATCATCTTTTTCATCCAATGAGCTCACAGTTTCATTAATTTCTTCTTCCATAGCTTCCTGCAAAATATTAGTCTCTTCTTGGACAGCGGAGAATTTCTTCATAAATGCATTAATATAGTAATTGTATTCATAATTTGCATAGCAATATCTAACTATAGCAAGATTTTCAGGCCTATAAACATCATCATCTAAAACTTCATACTTTTCAAACAAAGATTCAATTTCATAAGCAGCCTTAAAAGCAACAAATTCTTCTATTTGTTCCACATCATAGTAATCATATATACCATTAGCATAAGAAGCTAAGGTTTCATTATCATTAAATTTTCATGAAAAGGGAAGGTGTGGAGCCTCCATCCTAGAGCAACAAGTAATATCATATCTCAAGCATAGATCTCAGGCATACCAACACAACATAATAAATTGATCCCATAATAGTTTCCCTTTTTGTGTCGAGCGATAATCCCTAAAGTATTCACGTTGATCCAACGTGTCTCCCATTATAAAGTTGAATGGGGTTTTCTCAGGATTATCAAAGTAGTACATAATATCTTTCGCATAATGAGAATCGAGGGTTTTAGGAGTTACCCCATCTCCATGAGTAGCAAGTACACCTAATTTTTTTTAGTATTTTGCGTTCCATATCCATAACTAAAGATAGAGAACAACTTATAACAGCAAATAAAAATTACTTGGTGATAAAGCAAACAAGCACACATGAGAATATTCACCCCACGCTATGACTCCCCGGCAACGGCGCCAGAAAAAGGTCTTGATAACCCGCAAGTATATGAGATAGTTGTAGCCTCTTACGATAAGTAAGAGTGTCGAACCCAACGAGGACCTATAGGTAGAACAAATACTCTCTCAAGTCCTATCGGCCACTGATACGACTGTACGCACGCTTGACGTTCGCTTTACCTAGAACAAGTATGAAACTAGAAGTACTTTGTAGGTGTGATAGGATAGGTCTGCAAGATAATAAAGAATGCGTGAATAAAAGCTAGGGAATGTTTAGATAAAGAAGCAATAAAGTAAATACAGCGAGTGTGGAAAAGTGGTGGTAGGAGTAGTGAAAGTGTCCCTAAGCAATTGACTATGTTACTAGACCGATAAAAACTATTGCAATTCGATTCGAGGGAGAGGCATAAGCTAACATACTTTCTCTACTTGGATCATATGCACTTATGATTGGAACTCTAGCAAGCATCCACAAATACTAGAGATTCATTAAGGTAAAACCCAACCGTAGCATTAAAGTATCAAGTCCCCTTTATCCCATACGCAACAATCCCCTTACTCGGGTTTGTGTTTCAGTCACTCACGCAACCCACTATAAGTGAATCATGAACGCATTGCAACACCCTACAGTGGGAATCCCTCACGCTTGCGCGACACGGAGGGCACCATAGGACAACACCAATAATAAAACATGCAACTCAAACCAATCATAGAAATTCATCAATCACCGATAGGACAACGGAAATCTACTCAGACATCATAGGATGGCAACACATCATTGGATAATAATATGAAGCATAAAGCACCATGTTCAACTAGAGGGTACAGCGGGTTGTGTGAGAGTGGACCGCTGAATATAGATGGGGGAAGGTGATGGAGATGTTGGTGAAGACGGCGGAGGTGTTGGTGAAGATCGCGGTGATGATGATGGCCCTCGGCGGCGTTCTGGCGCCACCGGAAGCAAGGGGGAGAGAGCCCCCCTTCTTCTTCTTATTCTTCCTTGACCTCCTCCCTAGATGGGAGAAGGGTTTCCCCTCTTGTCCTTGGCTCCCATGGCGTGGGAGGGGCGAGAGCCCCTCCGAGATTGGATCTATCTCTCTGTTTCTGCGTTCTTAGATTCTACCCCTTCACCGTTTCTTAAATATCCGAAGATCCTTAACTCCGATTGGGGTGAATCTTTCGCCCTGATCTTTCTCATAAAATTAGCTTTATTGTGCCAGAATAAGAGCGTCAACCGCCTTACAGGTGACCCACGAGAGACCAGCACACGCCTAGGGGGGAGGGCGCGCCCCCTGTCTCGTGGCCAGCCCGGACACCATTTCGCGTTGATTCTTCTTCCCAAAAATTATAAATATTCCAAAAAAAATGTCCGTCCGTTTTTATCCCGTTTGGACTTCATTTAATGTTGGGTTTCTGCAAAACAAAAAACATGCAACAGACAGGAACTGGCACTGTGATCAATATGTTAGTCCCAAAAAAAAGTATAAAAAGTTGCCAAAAGTATATGAAAGTTGTAGAATATTGGCATGGAACAATCAAAAATTATAGATACGACGAAGACGTATCATTCATCATATACCAGCAGTAGCTCATAGCAATTCATCATATAGCAGCACTAGGAGAAGCTCATAGCAATCTATTATATAATTAATACAGAAGACAAATAAGCCATCATATTCGTCCACATATGCTAATATTATTTGCACCGTTTGATCAAGAAAATAATGGCTGAGATTTAAAAGATTTTACGTAACATATTAACATGTGCGTACCAATATTTTGAACTACCACGTTGTCACGTGTATACATGCTTATGCACGGAAAGACTTGCATCTGATCTAATTACGTTAGGCTAGGAAGGGTCATCATTAACTAAAAAAGGCTAGCAAGAGTCATGACCATGTACGAGAAAAGGAGTCGGACTCAAGGTCACGGACGTGTACGAATCAGCAAAGGATTCCAAGATTTATCAATTCCCACGTGAACTAAGCAAACCTGTATTTTCCTTTTTCTAATTATTAAGCATCAAGGTATTATATATATATATATATATATCCTCTTTTTAATCTGCAAATTATTTTTAACTTCCTTAACATCCAACATATTTCCAGAATTTTTTTGCCTCAGATAATCTACACAATGCAGTCCATTCTTCAAGATACATTAGTAAAATTGTTAGATCATAGTCTCAGAAAACAAAAGGAGGTACGGTCACACGCTCATCCCTTCTACTTATATCACATAGTCATCATTCAACAATAATTTTACAAGACGACATTCAACTCTTGGGTCTGACCCATGATGTACTTTCTCAATAGCTCTTTTATCAAGTTGTTAGGATGATCGAACACACAAGACGACCGAAAAATGGAAGGCATGGAAGCAACTCTACCAAATTGCATCAAATATACGCCCGCGACGCCCAAACGCCACAAAGAAACGTCCAACGAACTAAAGACACGACATCAACACCATCAACCTCAGGTAATATCCACATGTAATGCTTCACGTGTGTCAGCATTTGATCTCAGCTCAACCTTGCTTCTAATCTTCTATGTCAAAACTCATCTAACCATGTTTTTCCATGCATACACACACTGCCATGACAGTAGTGTGAAAGCTACAAAAAGAGCAACACTATAGAACACATATTAATTTATAGTGCCATACCAGATAAACAATATTGATCTCCAGATGTTCTGTATGTGACACCCCCATTATAGTCTCTATATCTCCAAATGCACTTACATGTCCGCAGTCGCAAAACATTATTAAGAAAACTCTGTATGTCACTAACAAAACTAATTTTGTAGAGATGACAGTCCAACATACGTCAGTGCTAGCAGCTCACCACACAAAAAGAAAGAAAGACCAAGCTCTAAACTCAAGGAGCACAAAGAGGACAAGGACTGCAGAGGGAAGAAGAAATACAAACATAGAGGCTCCTAAACAATTGAGAAAGGATAATGCTAAAGAAGGTAAGAAATTGAAGCGTACAAGAAGCGAAAGCAGCAAAATTAACATTAGAATCAATGTTGGAGCAACAACAGAACCACAACCTCAATAAGTGCTAATAGAAAGACATGGAAATTCGGAAGGCCAACATACAAATGCTAATATTGCAAATCATTGCTATGGTGTGAAGAACGATTAAATTCAACAAAGGAACTAAGACACCCTCTTTTGGAATATGCTGCAAACAGGGAAAAATAATCTGCCACCACTAAGAGACCCTCCACCATACCTCAAAAACCTCTTAAGAAGTGAAGGGCTGGATTATAAGGTCATACAACTCAATGTTTTCATTCACATCGATGGGAGGAGTTGTGGACAAGGAAATAAACACTCGCAAAGAACTTTCTGTTTTTCGTTCGCGTGGACAGAACTACCACCACATCGGAAATCTTTTACCTAAAGGTACAGACAAACCTTGGTTCACACAGCTGTACATCTATAATAATGTAAATAAGGTGGCAAACAGGATAAGTGTGTCAAGATGCAATGATAATAAATTAACAGTGGACCCCAACATCGTCAAAGAACTGCAAATAATGCTCGACGACAACAACATCCTTGCAAAAACAAAGTAGGAATATATTTGCCTAAGCAAGCATTCTGCCATGGACAACTGTATGTGGCATTATCGAGAGTGACAAACAAGGAAGGATTGAATGTGCTGATCAATAACAAAGAGTGTCCAACTGAAGATACCACAAAGAATATTGTTTATAAAGAGATATTCTAATTTACAATATAGTTCATCAAGTCAACAAAACTAGAATTTTGCATGGACAATGCATGTGCAATTACATAGAGTCGAAGACAACCTAACCATATATATAAATATGTCTGATATTTCCACAAAATATTACTTTTTTGTTAATTAGTTATTTATTACCCCTGAATATTTTTATCTCTCTTCTAACATCATATAAAAAAGTTGAAGCATGGATATTTTTACATAGCTACATACCTCCGTTTCAAAATATAAGCCTTTTTAGATATTTCAATACAGACTACATACGGATGTATATAGATGTATTTTAGAGTGTAGATTCACTCATTTTGCTCCTTATGTATTATGTACTGGAATCTCTAAAAAATTATATTTAGGAACGGAGGGAGTTTTAGAGTGTAGATTCACTCATTTTGCTTCTTATGTAGTCCTTATTGGAATCTCTAAAAAAACTTATATTTAGGAACGGAGGGAGTACTATATTTGATCGTTCTAGAGAAAGTTCACAAATAAATTCCACCTAAATAGCGATTACTAATATCTCTGCACTAACACTCTCATCACTCTCACGAATAGTCTCTCAAAAAAATAGACATCAACATAGCCTCCTCAACCAAATAAATGTATGTGTATTCACGTATATAAATGTTAACAAATACAGAAAGGAGAATGAATTATTGAAAGATTACATGTGTTATAGGTAGTAGACGAAACAATGAAGTATTGAACACCTTTCGCTATACGGAACTTCACATAATTAATACGGATGTGTTGAAGAGACAAGCTAAATTGAAGAGACGATCTAGGTTGGGTAGAATGTCAACTGTTAATTCCCCAAAATAACGCAAGGTAAGCAAACGAGCGGGGGGATATGAGCAACTCTGACATAAATTGAGGCAAACCTTCGCTCGCTTGATCCTAAAAAAACTCCATGCACATATTGGTCACCTCTCTGCATTTGCCCTTCCCGGCTTCTGAGTAGTACCTCACCGGAGAACACTCTCTCCGTCTTACGAGCATGAAAATTATGAGTAAGAAGAAACCATGCAAAGATAAAAAAAATAGAGAAAGGTCAGTAGACCATAAGCATCTCCTTATCTCCGCCAGAAAAAATCTCCACGAGCTGCAGGCAGGGGATAACAGGAGACCACAAGCCGATTTCTCATGAAGAATCCAAAATCCACACAATTGCTGGATCCTAGCAGACTAAGCATCTGGGAAGGAAGGGGAAGGAGGGGAAGAGGAGAGATTACCTGGAGGAGTGCTGCTGCTTAGGTTCAAGGGGGGCGAACTCCACGGCCATCCAATCAACGGCGGCGCGCGAGCAGCAGGCACGTGTAGTCGAGCTGGAGGACCGGCCGCCGCCAAGAGCCTGCAACGACGACACTCTGCCGCAAATCCTACTCACCACGTCCTTCTCACTTACTGGATCCAACGATCTATGGATGAATCCCTAGATCAGGGAAGAAAAAGAGAAAAACGAACGAGAATGGGAAATGGGTTCACGTCAAGAGAAAAGAATGGAAAAGGTACAGATGCAAAATACTACTCCCTCCGTTCGGAAATACTTGTCCGAGGAATGGATGTATCTAGATGTATTTTAGTTTTATATACATCCATTTGTATCCATTTCTATAACAAGTATTTCCGGACGGAGAGAGTACTGTACTAGATTAAAACTGTGTAATTTCTCAAAAAAAAGAGATTAAAACTGTGTCACTTCACACCGCTTCCTCCGATCCCATCTGTCACATGCTGCTCTGTCGCGATTGCATCGAACGGACTGCGAGCGGCCGCACGGGACACACGGAAAACGCGTAAGAACTTTCTAGCATTTTTTTCGGGTGGGGATGCTTAGCCGGCCGTAAGTTATATGAAGTGGAAACAAATATTTCTTTTCTATTCCATATATTCACTCCTATAACGTATTAGGTTTTCATTCCATTTTTACACGAGGGTATATTAGCTACAGAATATACTGTGAAAGATTAGTTATAAAATTGAACTTTCTCAAAAGCACAGAAGCTACGGAATTCAGTATTCCATGATGGATTGGGAACATGTAGTAAAAACAAACAAATTAAGAAATTGTTGGCCATTCACACAAAAAAAATGTTGGCCAAACTAAAATAATACTCACTCCATTCGGAAAATGTGTGATGGTTTTAGTTTAAATTTGAATTAAAATCACGACACTTATTTTGAAACGAGGAAGTACGTGGACATAACCAAAACACAAACAATGATATGAAGAGGAAAATGCATATTTCCGTACGATACAACGTAAAAAAGAAAACAAAATGCAAGTCCATGTGACATATAATTTATTAAAAAAAATATAAAATATATCAATTCTAGCCGTGCAATTGCGCGGGTGGACCCGCTAGTTCATCATATAGCAGCAGCAGGAGCAACTCATAGCAATTCATCATATAGCAGCAGCAGGAGCAGCTTGTAGCAACTCATCATATAGCAGCAGCAGCTCATAGCAACTCATCATACAGCAGCAGCAGCTCATAGCAATTCATCATATAGCAGCAGGAGGAGCAGCTCATAGCAATGCATCATATAGCAGCAGCAGAAGCAGCTCATAGCAATTCATCGTATAGTGGATCAGAATGAAAATTTGGCAAAAAATCAGAGGAGATCCTCACCTTGTTGGATGAGCTCATCCTTCAACAGCACCTCAAGGCCATGGCCTGGGAGTAGGGGAGGGAGAATAATGTGCCTTCTGTCGCAGTGTGGCATCAGCCGTATTTGTGCAGCGCCCGCCGGAGTAGTACGTCGGACGAGACACAGTGGAGCAGCTGCTGGAGACCATGAGAATGAGGGGTGGCGCCAGAGGGAGGAGCAGCCAGGGAGATTTGCCCCTACCCGCCGGCCATGTAGCCTAGCTGGACATAGCATCGTCGAGGACCAGGCCAGATGGGACCAGTGGCGACGGCTCGCTGGAGGAACCCTAGTGCTGTAGGCAGGGGATCGAGGTAGAGGGAAAGGGGAGAGGAGATGCAAGCGGGCAGGGCAGTGAATGCTTGCGTGTTTGTTTTTACTTGAGGGTCAGGTGTGACACGGGAGTCAGCAGCTGCACTTTGAGTGTAATATAGGCAGACAACAGAGTCATTTCACTATTCCCCTTCCCTTCAATTTTAAGTGAGGTTCTACCCGAAACACTCCCCTCCAAAGAAAAATTAGTTAAGCCCAGGCCCATAACTCAAAAATGACTTCTTTACATCTTTTATGGCTTATTTTGATAATATGCCCTGAAAAGGCGGAATCGAACTGGCCCTTAACATGCAATTCAATTGTGTGTGCAATGATGAATCACTCCTGCCTGCTATCTGTACATTTGGGCATCATCATACATGGCATAACCTAATACATGTGCATTCCATTGTAGAATCTGGAATATGCAATGTTTACGTTAGTTCATACGTTGCACATGATGTTTAAATGCCCCTTAAATCTGGTCAGTCAAGTGATGGTCTTTAAGCCTCCTTCTTTGCTTCTTTTATTGATATGTAAGATTTGCTCACACATTTGTTTAATTGCTTGTTTGCACCAGCCAGCCATACTAGGACTATTTGCTTTGATTACTTGTTGTTCTTGACCTAACACTCTAACAGAGCTTGTCGACGATTTAAACACTAAGGGCTGCTGTAGTGGGGCCTTGTCTAACTCATAGGTGACATAAAGGTTTGGCTGTACACTACAGTAGGCTCTCCAAGAGTACCTGGAGATCCAGTTCGAAGGTATGCCTAGTTTTTACATAGTGCAGACATAGTAAATGCTCATTTCATTGTGTGCAAGTGCAAGAGATGTGGCATGTTTCATTATGTGTTGTTGTTTTGTTATAATCTCATCCTTTTGTGTTCACAGACTGGAAAGTATGCATATTTATCTTCCAAGGAGACAAGTAACTAGTTTGTGTCACCTTGTAGAGGGGGTGCAATGAAGATAAGATTGAGGATTTCCATGTACAGGATGTTAGGAAGGAGCCTTGCAAGAAAAGTAGGAGCTGCGCTGAGCCTCTTCAACCTGCTAAGGTAAGTCACTGTATGCAACTCAACAGTTCAATTCCTTGTTTGTTTCAGGCATAGTTAATTTTCTCTTTTCAATTGCTTTATTTGTCCTCAGTTAATGAGATCCCAAATAATCATGCCTGATGTTCGGTACTTGTATCACTATTAGTTGACATAATTAAAGGCCTTACCATTTAATTACTCTGCCGAAGTGTGCCTGAAGCTTTGAAGTCTATTAACCAACTATTATTGCATGAGGCTCACAATCTAGTTTATACTACGCTAATGATTGCATAGTTTTGCCTATTGTAGTATGTTTGTATGAAACCCTCTGCTATTCAATATGCTCCCTAAGACTTTAATTGAGGTACAGAATGGCCAACAGCTTGCTTAGTTATACGCAACGTGCTGTCTAAATTTGTAACTTGTATGTGTTTTTGATTAGGCCCCAACATCATGCTCCTCTGGTGAGCTAAGAGGGATTTCTGTATGCAGGCTGCACAAACTATCTTTTTTATAATTTTTAAAATATCACCTGCTTATGCTTCATGAGGTGTAACATTTTTTTGGAAGTGATGTGTAACTTTATTATTAGTCCTGTTTTGCCATGTAGTACAAAATAGTGTCTTGTTCGCTTCACTGTTGTAACTATATGTTTGCCCTAGTCATGTGTACTTACAGAAACATTTCAGGATGAAGTGACATCAACACAAAGATCTGCGAGTAGTGTGGCATGGCCGTTACTGAATGATTATGGATTGGAATTGGAATGTGCTGATGTTCTCGAGCATCAACTAGAGGTGGCAAGACAACATGTACATGATTGTCAACATATAGTCAACAAGTTGAGACTGGACATGCAGGTATTAGATGCAGGAATCAAAAAATGAAACAAGACACTGAGGTAACCATGAAGGAATTGGAGATTTTGCAGTCTGAAATTTGTGCTATCTGAATCCGGCCAATCCTATTTTTTGAAGAGATTATAGTTCAAATGGAGTTAAGTTGATTCGCGTCCATGATGTATGAGATGTATTTGCCCAGTGTATGTAATTTGTTGTTTGTGTATGCTTTATTATCACATGTGCCGAACCATAATGCCCAGTGGGTATAATCGGCTGTAGTTTCTTTATTGTATAGTGTAGGATTATTCTACCTTTCTATGCCTTGATCTCTTTGTTGTATAGTGTATGCTTTTTAGAGGTGATAGTATTGAGTAGAATAATTCTTTTTAATATGCTATATCGTTCAAACGGGGGCCAACTTGCCCGACCATCGCCCTTCAAGGGTCGTCGGATCCATGGGCCATGTATGGGCCGTCGGATCCATGGGCCATGTACGGGCTGTCGGATCCATGGGCCTTCTACGGGCCATCGGATGCATGGGCCTTCTACGTCTCGTCGGATCCATGGGCCTTCTACGTCTCGTAGGATCCATGGGCCTTCTACGTCTCGTAGGATCCATGGGCCTTCTACGTCTCGTAGGATCCATGGGCCGCCGACTCATTTATGGGTCTTGTACGGGCCTTTAATGGGCCGTAGACGGGCCTTTAATGGAAATCATACGTTTTATGGGCTGACCATAACGGGCCGTTAATAGGCCGTATTTGGTGATGCTATCAAAATGGCCCAACAGACTAACGGTCCACAACCGGGCCGACTGTAACGACGGGCTGAATTTGGCCCACAAGCAGAAAATGACAGTAACGGGCCGTAAGTAACCGAATGCTGCCAATGAGCCCAAGAATAAATGGGCCCTTAGAAGGCCGAAAGTTAACTTGGGCTGGAAACGGCCCAACGGAATAACGGTCCGTAATGGATATAAAGTGATACACTATTCATTATGGGCCAGTTTCACCACGGGCCGTTAATGGGTGTAAAGTAATACACTGATCATTACGGGCCAGTTTCAGCATGGTCCACTAATGGGCCAAGAGTTACAAAGGGCCTCATATGGGCTAAAAGACGTCATGGGCTATACATGGGCCAGAAGTGAAAACAAGCTGGAATCATATTGGATGGCCCTGATGATGTTAATGGGCCTAATTCGGATAGGGCGTTATGGGCCTTGGGTTAGCGGGCTGTAAATGGGCTATATGCGAACATGCCGTTAACAGGCTTTCCATGGACCGGCCCGCCAGCTTTTGATCAAGTCAAATGGGCCGACCTTTTCATAGGAATGGGCCACTGTTGGGCCGTGCCACGTGTCGACGTATCATAGGCGCCTTCTGTCCAGTGAGTGGGTGACATCTGTCCCAACGATGAGCCGACACGTGTTTCCTCCAGCCAATGATGATTTTACACGTGGAAAATCCCCATTGGTTGGGGCTGTTAACAGGTTATCGGATCCAAAACCCGATCCGATAGCTTAACGGCGTTCCGTTATGGTGGATGCCACGTGTTGGTCACCCTTGACGAAAGCACTTCTGTGACGCGCGATTTATCGTCATGGAAGTGGACACTTCCGTGATGATAATTTTGGTAATGTCATGGAACACTTCTACGACAGCACAGGTATGACTATCTTGATTCTGTCATAAAATCGTCATGGATGTACATACATGACAAAAAACGTGACCTACTGTGACAAACACGTATCATCACGGAAGTGTATTTTTTTGTAGTGGATGAGTGCAAAGAAAGAACCGCTAGGATGCGTGCTAAGAAAGATTGCTTTGTAAAAGTATGTTCTTCTAGTATCCATGAAAGTAGTGATGAAGATCTAAAAGTGATTGATGTGTCCCCTATTAAATCTTTGTTTTTCAATATCAATCTTGATAATGATGGGACTGGAGATGAGTCAACTTTAGTTAAAAGGCGTCCCAACGATTCAGAGTTTTTAGATCTTGATGCTAAATTTGGTGAAAGTGGGATTGGAGAGGTCAAAACTTTACATAGCATTGAACCCACTATTTTGGATTACAAGGAATTTAATTATGATAATTGTTCTTGAATAGATTGTATTTCATTGTTGCAATCTGTGTTGAATTCTCCTCATGCTTATAGTCAAAATAAAGCTTTTACCAAACATATCGTTGATGCTTTGATGCAATCCTATGTGGAAAAACTTTATGATGAGTGGGAACCTACTATCAAAATTAAAATTAAAGATCATGAATGCTATGCTTTGTGTGATTTGGGTGCTAGTGTTTCCACGATTCCAAAAACTTTATGTGATGTGCTAGGTTTCTGTGATTTTGATGATTGCTCTTTAAACTTGCACCTTGCGGATTCCACTATTCAGAAACCTATGGGAAGGATTAATGATGTTCTTATTGTTGCAAATAGGAATTATGTGCCCGTAGATTTTATCGTTCTTGATATAGATTGCAATCTTTTCATGTCCTTTTATTCTTGGTAGACCTTTCCTTTGGTGCAATTATTGATATGAAGGAAGGGAATATTAGATTCCAATTTCCTAGAAAGAAAGTCAAATTACCTTATGAATCTACTATGAGAGCCACTTATGAATTGAATGCCAAAGATGGCAATACTTAGATCTATTCTTGTTTTTATGCCTAGCTAGGGGCGTTAAACGATAGTGCTTGTTGGGAGGCAACCCAATTTTATATTTGTTCCTTGCTTTTTTGCTTCTGTTTAGTAATAAATAAGTCATCTAGCTTCTGTTTAGATGTGCTTTTATGTTTTAGTTAGTGTTTATGCCAAGTAGAACCTATAGGATCATCTTGGGTGATAGTTAATTTGATTCTGCCGAAGAACAGAATCTTTTGCGCGCACGAGAATAATTTTAATAAATCACAGGAACGTGTTTTTTAGTTGATTCTTTTTGCAGTAGATCAGTACACAAATTTCCTAGGACATACTGTTTCGGTAGGATTTTTAGAGTTCCAGAAGTATTCGAAAGTTACAGATTACTACAGACTGTTCTGTTTTTTAACAGATTCTATTTTTCGTGTGTTGTTTGCTTATTTTGATGCATCTATGGCTAGTATCGGGGGGTATGAACCATAGAGAAGTTGGAATAAAGTAGGTTTAACACTAATATAAATAAAGAATGAGTTCATTGCAGTACCTTATGTGGTGGTTTTACTTTCTTGCACTAACGGAGCTCATGAGATTCCTGTTGAGTTTGTGTTGTGAAGTTTTCAAGTTTTGGGTAAAGATTTGATGGACTATGGAATAAGGAGTGGCAAGAGACTAAGCTTGGGGATGCCCATGGCACCCAAGATAATCCAAGGATAACCAAAAGCCTAAGCTTGGGGATGCCCCGGAAGGCATCCCCTCTTTCGTCTTTGTTTATCGGTAACTTTACTTGGAGCTATATTTTTATTCACCACATGATATGTGTTTTGCTTGGAGCGTCTTGTATGATATGAGTCTTTGCCTTTTAGTTTACTACAATCATCCTTGATGTACACACCTTTTTGGAGAGACACACATGATTTGAAATTTATTAGAATACTCTATGTGCTTCACTTAAATCTTTTGAGCTAGATAGTTTTGCTCTAGTGCTTCACTTATATCTTTTAGAGAATGGCGGTGGTTTTATTTTGTAGAAATTATTGATCTCTCATGCTTCACTTATATTATTTTGAGATTATTTTAGAACAACATGGTATTTGCTATGGTTATAAAATTGGTCCTAGAATGATGAGCATCCAAGTTGGGTATAATAAAAACTATCATAGGAAGTGAATTGGATGCTATGATCAATTTGATGCTTGATAATTGTTTTGAGATATGAAGGTGGTAATATTAGAGTCATGCTAGTTGGGTAGGAATTTTAGAAATACTTGTGTTGAAGTTGGCAAGTCCCGTAGCATGCACGTATGGTAAAAGTTGTGTAACAAATTTGTTGCATGGGGTGCTCTTTTGAGTGCCTTCCTTATGTGTGGAGGTCGGGGGCGTGCGATGGTTAACTCCTACCAACCTCCCCCCTAGGAGCATGCCTAGTAGTACTTTGCTCCGAGGGCTAATAAAAATTTTCAATAAGTATATGAGTTCTTTATGACTAATGTGAGTCCATGCATTATACACACTCTTACCTTTCCATCATTGCTAGCCTCTTCGGTACCGTGCATTGCCCTTTCTCACCTTGAGAGTTGGTGCAAACTTCGCCGGTGCATCCAAAACCTGTGATACAATACACTCTATCACACATAAACCTCCTTATATCTTCCTCAAAACAGCCACCATACCTACCTATTATGGCATTTCCATAGCCATTCCGAGATATATTGCCATGCAACTTTCCACTGTTCTGTTTATCATGAGACGCATCATCATTGTCATATTGCCTTGCATGATCATGTAGTTGACATCGTATTTGTGGCAAAGCCACCATGCATAATTTTCCATACATTTCACTCTTGATTCATTGCCCATCCCGGTACACCGCCGGAGGCATACATATAGAGTCATATCTTGTTCTAGTTTCGAGTTGTAATTCATGAGTTGTAAATAAATAGAAGTGTGATGATCATCATTATTAGAGCATTGTCCCTCATAAAAAAGAAAAAAAGGCCACAAAAAAGAAAGGCCAAAAAAAGGCCAAATAAAAAAAAGGCCAAAAAAAAGGGGACAATGTTACTATCCTTTTCCACACTTGTGCTTCAAAGTAGCACCATGGTTTTCATATAGAGAGTCTTTTATGTTGTCACTTTCATATACTAGTGGGAATTTTTCATTATAGAACTTTGCTTGTATATTCCAACGATGGGCTTCCTCAAAATACCCTAGGTCTTTGTGAGCAAGCAAGTTGGATGCACACCCACTTAGTTCCTTTTGTTTAGCTTTCATACATTTATAGCTCTAGTGCATCCGTTGCATGGCAATCCCTATCGTGGTTCTAAGATTGATAGTAGAAAGGAGGGTAGGTATGGAGAGGCAAGATCTCAGCTATGGTGAAGGTGTCCTGTCGGTGTCAAAACCGGCGGATCTCGGGTAGGGGGTCCCGAACTGTGCGTCTAGGCGGATGGTAACAGGAGACGAGGGACACGATGTTTTACCCAGGTTCGGGCCCTCTCGATGGAGGTAAAACCCTACGTCCTGCCTGATTAATATTGATGATATGGGTAGTACAAGAGTGGATCTACCACGAGATCAAGGAGGCTAAACCCTAGAAGGTAGCCTATGGTATGATTGTTGTAATGTATGTTGTGTCCTACGGACTAAAGCCCTCCGGTTTATATAGACACCGGAGGAGGCTAGGGTTACACAGAGTCGGTTACAATGGTAGGAGATCTACATATCCGTATCGCCAAGCTTGCCTTCCACGCCAAGGAAAGTCCCATCCGGACACGGGACGGAGTCTTCGATCTTGTATCTTCGTAGTCTTGGAGTCCGACGGACGATGATAGTCCGGCTGTCTGGACACCCCCTAGTCCAGGACTCCCTCAGTAGCCCCCGAACCAGGCTTCAATGACGATAAGTCCAGCGCGTATATAGTCTTCGGCGTTGCAAGGCGGGTTCTCCCTTCAAGTTCCATGTACCTGCCGAACAGTGTCCGGCTTCACCATAAATATTGTGTTTCTCGGCTTCTACGCCCAATAATGGTATTTTTCCACGCGTCGCATGAATGCGAAAAGCCAGGGTGTCTTTTACGTTTCACCCCCTAGTCGTGCGAGTCGTTCGCCTACAAAAGAGGCAAAAATCCAGATCCAACTCACACCATCTTCCTTCCGCGAATAGTTCATCGGAGCACCCTTGACCAAAAAATCCATTCCATCATGGACCGTCGACGCGGCTCCTCTTCTCGCGCTCCCAGCCCACCGCCAAGGGATTGGAGGAGGTGCTCGGTTTCGCACAACGAGCTAGCGAAGCTCCAAGCGGGGGGATATCTCCCTCCGGCCTTCATGGTCCTAGTCCGGGCCGGACTGCTTACTTATCAAGGTAGAAGGCAAGCGGAGGCTACCCCAAGCCCCAATAAAGGGGAGCGAGTATGCTTCATCCCTTATCTAATAAGGGGACTCGGATTCCCAATACATCCGTTCCTCTGCGACCTCCTGGAGCTCTACGGACTCCAGCTCCACCACCTCACGCCCGCCTCTGTCCTGCATATCGCGGGCTACGTAGCTCTTTGTGAGCTATTCCTAGGCATTGAGCCCCATTTTGCATTGTGGAAGAGGCTGTTCTGCCTCGTACCCCGTTCTCACGAGGGGTCCATATATCAAGTGGGCGGCACCGAAATATGGCGCATTGCCGGGACCGGATACCCATCCGGTACTCCCAAGAAGGCGTCCGAAGACTGGCCTTCAGAGTGGTTTTATATAGGAGACGCTCCGCTGTCGGACCCAGTCCGGATCGGTCTCCCGGAGTTTAGTGCTGCTCCTTTGAAGAAACGCCTCAGCTGGCGCCCACGGAGCCCCCGATTGGAGGAAGACAAGAGCGTCCATTACTTGATGGGCCGAATAAGATTAATGGCCCATTCTGGCTTGACCATGATCGGAGTCATGGCGACATGCATCATGCGGGGGGTACAGCCATTGCAATACAGAGGCCACCCCATGTGGGATTTCAACGGGGAAGACGATGCCACCCGTCATGGCCGCAAAGGGCCGGATTCGACCGAGGATCTGGTGGAGATCCTGTCCAGCCTGTACAAGCGGGAGAAGGAGGACTTCCTTCGAACGAACCCTTTGAATGGGTTTTCCATGATCAACCCTAGAGGATGGGTAAGCGAACACCTTCAAGGGCTCAACCCATGCTTTCGAAGTTTAGGCTTCTTTCATTATGTCTTCGGCGCAGGATCTACGCCGAACTGTGGAGGACATGGTAAGTCCTGCTCCACAACCCGAGGATCCAGAAAGATTCCTGGATCCGGCCTCCGAAGAGGATCCGGATATCAAGGTGGAGCTGATCGACGGGGTATTTCACCAGCTTAGCATGGACAATGCTTTGGTTGCCATTACGGCGGACTACCCCGGACTGTATCCGGCTTCTCAGGTGACCGTGACCGAGGTCCGAACACCATAATCTCTTCCTTTCCCCTTTCTAACCTTCGCGAACGATGGTATGTTACAGGAAGTGCCTTTACGGCAGGAAGCCGAGCCCGCGGCGGCTGACCAACAGAGGCCAGTCCGGACGGAAACGTCGCCACAAAGGTATAGCTCGTATTTGAATTTTCAGAGCAACATTCCTAGGAAACGCCTGAGTGCTCATGATCTTTGTAGGAGAAAAAGCGCTCTCCGAACTGCGGGCGCAAAAGTTGCCGACCCAACCTACACCGGCCAGGCTCCAGCGCCCGGCCTGGAGGGGGAGGCAAGCGCAAGACGCGGGCCGGATCCTTCTCCAATGGAGGACACCGATAGACTGTCCGCCACCAAGTCTGAGGTGGAGAGCGCCATGAACCATAGGCGCCGCCGGACAGTATTTCGTGAAGCGTGCTTTTCCCCTGAGGCATTGGATGCCTTTAACGCAGGGGACGCGCATCTCCGTGCCGCTCAAGATGGCTTTACCAGAGCCACGGAGCAGTATGTGAAAGACATACGGGTAAGGGAATTTTAATGGTTGTATATACCAGTAGCCCCCGAGACTTAAAGTAGTTATGTTAACTGATTTAAGGATCATTTGAAAACGCAGGCTCTTACCGAGAAGAATGCCCAGCTGTCTCGGGAGCTGCAAGATTGCAAGGCCCAACTTGAGGACGCACTTGCTGCCGTAGCAGGTGACGCAGAGACCCCTCCTGGTAACACATTTTTATTAATAAATATAAGCGCTGTGCAGCGTGCGCGCGAGTCTAATAATGACATTGTAGGTGCCGCCGGACAAGATCCGGACAGGCAAGCATTGCTGCGCCAGCTAAAGGCTGGCGAGAGTGTGCTGAATAGGGTTCAGCAAGAAAGGAACAGGCTCCAGGATGCCAACGCCAAGCTCGGAGAAGAGCTGAAAGGCGCTCGAGCCGAGCTGTCCGGCTCCGTTAAGGAGAATCAGCGACTTCGTCACGGCATTTATAGTAAGTGCTTGAGCGGACTCCTTTTAAAAGAAGAGTTCAGCGAAGAAGCAAATTGACATAGTATGTCTTGTAGGTATACTCACAGGTCGTCCTGCAGAGGAGATGCCCATATCAACGGGTGATCAACTTCCCGAACTGTTGCAACTGCTCGAACGAGTTCGGCAGGCAATGAGCGGCGTCGTCCGGGCTTTATGGCCAGCCCACTCCCTACCCGAGGGCCTTGGGGAGCTTTCGGAGAAGCTACAGGGAGTGCAGCAGTGCTTCCGTTTGTGGAAGATTTTGGCTTGCCGTCAAGGTGCCAGGGAGGCTTGGGCCATGGTGAAGACGCGTTACAAGAAGGCGGATCCCAACCACATGGCCAAAGTTGGACTGGTGGGGCCCGATGGGAAGGAGATCCCTGTGAGTTTAGTATACAGCCAAGTAGAGTTGGCTGCTAAATTTTCCCAACGGGACTGTAAATTAGACAGCCTGTTAGACGGGATTGAGGAGGAATACAATCAGTAAATTTGACAATGTATGTTTTCCTTTAAAGTGACATGTGAAATGCCATCTAGTCGGATTGTAGATCGTTTGTCTCTGCCGACCTTTTCGCTTCAACCTCGGGACCCTAGAGTCCGGAGTGTGTCCGAATACCTTTTTGGTTAAGAAACAACCGTGGTATGCATGCAGGCCAGGCGTAGGGGTCATTAGTGCTTTATCAGACAAGTGCCCAACTAGTTATGTTATATACATGGTTAGTAAGAAACATCTTCCAGGGAGAATAGTTCCATTAAGGGTTCCTTTCCCTGGGAGGCATGCCCTAAAGTGCATGTCCAGACTGCAAAGAAAGCAGTAAAACATCTGGGGGCAGATAGATAAATAGGTAAAAAGTCATCTTTTAAGTCACCGACCGAATATTCCCTTAAGAACGCTAGCTTTCGGCTTCACCTAGTCTGAGGTACACATCCGGCTGACCCGGCAGTAACAATCGCAGAGGTGCTCCCTTTACCTCCTAGCCGAACAATCGGGAACGTAGGGGTAAGCACAGGAGCCAGGCAACCCAGCTTGGCCAAAACTTAAGTCATATCGATGCATATAATGGCGAGTAAAAGGTACATGTGGAAGCTTGACACATGTGCTGGGTATGAAACCCGTATAATTGAGCTTCTGTAAAAGAAGCCCCCAGGAATAATCAGTGCGGATGGCGCATCATGCGTATGCGAAAAAATGCAAAAATAGGCCCGCAAGGGCTTTTGAATAAAAAGGCATGAAAAGAGAAACAAAAGACAACCGAAGTGTAAAAGTTTGGACGGGGGAAGGGGACGAACTCTTAGTCCGGCGCTAGGCGTAGAATCGTCGGAGGCGGGCTGCGTTCCATTGGTTCGGCTCGAGTCGGTTATCCGACGCATTTCGTAGACGGTATGCTCCGCCGGTCAGGGCTTGATCGATAATGAAGGGGCCCTCCCATTTGGGCTTGAGCTTGTCCTTTTTCTTGTCCGGCAGGCGTAGAACTAGTTCGCCAACGTTGTAAGTCTTGGCCCGTACTTCTCTGCTTTGATATCTTTGAGCCTGCTGCTGACAGAATGCGGAACGAGCTTTGGCGACGTCGCGTTCTTCCTCCAATGTGTCCAAGCTGTCCTGTCGATCCAGCTCGGCCTCTCTTTTCCTCGTACATGCGCACTCGAGGTGAGTCATGAATAATGTCGCAGGGCAGGACTGCCTCTGCGCCGTATACCATAAAAAATGGTGTGAATCCGGTAGTACGGTTAGGCGTTGTCCACAGCCCCCAGAGTACGGAGTCGAGCTCCTCGACCCAGTGCGTGTCAGATTTAGTAAGTGACCGCACTAGTCTGGGTTTAATGCCGCTCATTATTAGACCATTCGCTCGTTCCACTTGACCGTTGGTTTGAGGGTGATAGACTGAAGCGTAGTTGAGCTTGATGCCCATATTCTTGCACCATGACTTAACCTCGTCGGCTGTGAAGTTCGTGCCATTGTCGGTGATGATGCTGTGGGGGACTCCGTAACGGTGTACTACCCCGGATATAAAGTCTATCACTGGTCTGGACTCTGCCGTTTTGACCGGCTTGGCCTCTATCCATTTGGTGAATTTATCCACCATGAAAAATAGGTACCTTTGCTTGTGGGTTCCCCCTTTAAGGGGTCCAACCATATCAAGCCCCCAGACCGCGAATGGCCAGGTAATGGGTATAGTTTTGAGGGCGGTAGGCGGCATATGGCTCTGATTAGCAAAGAGCTGACAACCAACGCATCTCTGGACTAAGTCCTGGGCATCTGCCTGGGCCGTCGGCAAATAAAATCCTGTATGGAATGCCTTTCCTACAAGGGCCCGGGCTGCTGCGTGGTGTCCGCCTAGTCCGGCATGAATTTCAGCCAGGAGGTTTCGCCCTTCCTCTTCGGAGATACACCTTTGAAGGACTCCGGTTGTGCTTTTCTTATAAAGTTCTCCCTCATGGACCTTGTAGGCTTTCGATCGCCGGACTATGCAGCGGGCCTCGTTTTGGTCTTCGGGGAGTTCCTGCCTAAGCAAGTAGGCTAGGAATGGTTCTGTCCACGGGGCGATTACTGCCATTATGTTGTGGGCTGACGGTGTTATGTCATCGGCTGAATCGCCGATTGGCTCGGTTTTTTTCGGTTTGTCACTTCCGGGCTCCTCTTCCCATAGTACGGATGGCTTGAAGAGCCGTTCCAGGAAGATATTTGGAGGGACAGCATCACGTTTCGCACCGACGCGTGCCAGTACGTCGGCCGCTTGGTTATTATCTCGGGCTATGTGATGGAATTCGAGTCCTTCAAACCGAGCTGGCATTTTTAGAATGGCGTTGCGATATGCTGCCATTTTCGGATCCTTGGCGTCAAAGTCTCCATTTATTTGGGATATTGCAAGGTTTGAGTCCCCGTGCACCTCTAGGCATTGAATACCCATGGAGACTGCCATCCGGAGACCATGTAATAGGGCCACATATTCGGCTGCATTGTTGGAGTCCATGTACATTATTTGAAGTACGTACTGGACTGTGTCCCCGGTTGGGGACGTCAATACGACGCCAGCCCCCAGTCCGGCCAACATTTTAGAGCCGTCGAAATGCATAACCCAATTGGAATATGTGCCGTACTCCTTAGGGAGTTCGGCTTTGGTCCATTCAGCGACGAAGTCAGCCAAAACTTGTGACTTTATAGCTCGCCGAGGTTTGTAAGTTATATCGAATGGTAAGAGCTCAATGGCCCATTTTGCAATCATGCCCGTTGCGTCGCGGTTATTTATAATGTCATCGAGTGGTACTTCAGAGGCCACTATTATCGAACACTCTTGAAAGTAGTGTCGGAGCTTCCGGGACGCCATGAACACCGCATATGCTATCTTCTGATAGTGCGGGTAACGGGATTTGCAGGGGGTTAACACAGTGGATACATAATACACTGGTTTTTGAAGAGGGAATTTATGCCCTTCTGTCGCTCGTTCGACGACGAGGACCGCGCTTACAACTTGATGCGTTGCTGCGATGTATAACAACATTGGTTCGCCCAGAGTGGGCGCAGCCAGGACCGGATTTGTTGCCAATATGGCCTTTATTTCTTCGAGTCCGGTAGTGGCAGCATCCGTCCACTCAAAGTGTTCGGTGCGCCTGAGGAGGCGATAGAGGGGCAACGCTTTTTCTCCTAGACGGGAGATAAAGCGGCTTAAGGCTGCCACGCATCCTGTTAATTTTTGTATTTGTTTGAGGTCTTTTGGAATATCCAACTGTGACAGAGCTCGGATTTTAGCCGGGTTTGCTTCAATTCCTCTACCGGATACAATGAAGCCCAGCAGCTTTCCGGCTGGTACGCCGAAAACGCATTTTTCCGGATTCAGCTTGATGTCATATGCTCTGAGGTTGTCGAATGTGAGCCTCAAATCATCTACTAGAGTTTCGACGTGTTTTGTTTTGACGACTACGTCGTCTACGTATGCCTCGACTGTTTTGCCGATCTGGGTGGCCAGACATGTTTGAATCATGCGCTGATATGTTGCGCCGGCATTTTTAAGTCCGAAGGGCATCGTGTTGAAGCAGAATGGTCCGTATGGAGTGATGAATGCCGTTGCGGCTTGGTCTGCTTCCGCCATCTTGATTTGATGATAGCCAGAGTATGCGTCCAGGAAACACAACGAATCGTGCCCTGCGGTAGCATCGATAATTTGGTCGATGCGGGGGAGAGGGAAGGGATCCTTTGGGCAAGCCTTATTGATGTCTTTAAAATCGACACAGAGGCGCCACGATTTATCCTTCTTTGGTACCATCACCAGATTTGCTAGCCAGTCCGGATGTTTGATATCTCTAATGAATCCGGCTTCCAATAGTTTGGCTAGCTCTTCTCCCATTGCCTGTCTTTTGGGTTCGGAAAATCGTCGAAGAGCCTGTTTGACTGGCTTAAATCCTTTTAGGATGTTTAGGTTGTGTTCTGCCAACCTGCGTGGGATTCCGGGCATATCCGAAGGATGCCAGGTGAAGATGTTCCAATTTTCCCGAAGGAATTCACGCAGTGCGGCGTCTACTTCGGGGTTCAATTGTGACCCAATGGAGGCCGTCTTTGTTGGGTCCGTTGGATGGACCTGGAATTTTATTATTTCATCTGCTGGTTTGAAGGAGGTGGACTTGGATCTTTTATCGAGTATCACATCGTCCCTGTTCACCGTAGAGCGCAGCGCGGTGAGTTCCTCTGCTGCTAAGGCTTCGGATAGTGCCTCCAGGGCTAGTGCAGCTGTCTTATCTTCGGCGCGGAGTGCTGTGTCCAGATCCGCCGGGCCCAGGCATTTTGAGCTTCATGTACCCGTAATGAGGTACTGCTTGAAAAATTGTGAATGCCTCTCGTCCTAATATAGCGTGATATCCGCTGCTGAACGGGGCCACTTGGAACGTGACTTCTTCGGATCTGTAATTGTCCGGTGAGCCGAACACCACATCGAGTGTGATTTTTCCGGTGCAGCGCGCTTCCCGGCTAGGGATTATTCCTCTAAAGGTTGTGCTGCTTCGCTCAATACGGCTCCAATCGATTTCCATTTTTCGCAGAGTTTCCTCGTAAATGAGGTTTAGTCCGCTGCGGCCATCCATGAGGACTTTTGTCAGTCGAAAGTCGTCCACTATGGGACTAAGTACCAGCGCAGCTGGCGCTCTGGCTCTTCGGAATTTAGGCTCGTCGCTGGCGTTGAAGGTAATAGCTGTGTCGCTCCATGGATTTGCTGTTGCTACTTGGTAGATTTCGGCGAGTCAATGGATTATTCGTTTTTGCATATTGTTTGATGCGAAGGTCTCGAAGACTGTTGATACCGTACTGGTTTTGTTGGAGTGGTTTTCTGGGGCTAGAAGCTCCTTGCCACTTTTGGCCACCTGCCGTAATATCCAACATGCTCGAAGGCTATGTGTTGGGACGGCTCCCTCTGTGCTATGAAGCTTACAGGGTCCATTGAGCCATCCCTCCAGTACGGTTCCGTGCCCCTTATTGGTTTTTTGCTTTTTCTTTTTTGCATATGGGGCCTGAATGTGAGGCGCCCTTTTGTTGTGGACTGGGGCTGGGGCCGGATTATCCCAAAATTGATTTTTGGTTTTCCGGAAACTCTCCATTGCACAGTACTTTCGTACTATGGATGCCAGATCGGCGAAATGTGTAATTTTGCGACGATCGATGGTGTTCAATATTCCCTTGTCCGTGCAATTATTGAAAAAGATTGAGATTGTGTTTTCCTCTCGGCAGTCCTTTATCCTGTCCATAACCAGGAGGAATCTGGCCCAATAGTGGTGTACTGTTTCGGCGGGCTCTTGCCATATTAGAGATAGATCGCATATGTCTGGGCGGTTGGGTGGACTGAAGTCCGGATCCCTGCCCATCTTGGGGCTCAAAGGCCGAGGGGTTTCTGAATTTGGAAGCTTGGTTTGCTGGACACAATCCAGCGAGTCCGGAGCGACGCATGATTTTAAGTTCAATGCTCGATCGAAGTCCGTCCCTCCGCGGAAATCCGGCGTGGAGGGTTCGGGAATCCGGACATGAATAGTTTTCAATACAGGCGAAGAGTTGCCGTATTGCTCCTCTACCACTGCGACGTAGTGGGTGGCCTGGGGAGAGTTAATCTCTCTCAGATCGGTTTTAAGCCCAATCTGGTTGTAGTCCGTAGCGACTCTCAGGGCGGCGATGCGATCCAAGAGCTCGTTAACATACGAGAGCTCTATTGGATCCAACTGTTCGGCAGCTTTCGGGCTGACGCGAAGATTGCTTCTGACGACTTGAGAAGTCATTGTCGAAGCGGCGGCCGGACAGGCGGTCATAAGAAAACCACCTAGCCGGATAGTTTGGCCGGCGGCCAAGGCCCCTTCGGCGAAAACACCGTCTTTGAAGATGGGTGGAGGCATCCGCCCTATCGGTGACGACACAGAGGAACTCTCAACGAAAGCACCAATGTCGGTGTCAAAACCGGCGGATCTCGGGTAGGGGGTCCCGAACTGTGCGTCTAGGCGGATGGTAACAGGAGACGAGGGACACGATGTTTTACCCAGGTTCGGGCCCTCTCGATGGAGGTAAAACCCTACGTCCTGCTTGATTAATATTGATGATATGGGTAGTACAAGAGTGGATCTACCATGAGATCAAGGAGGCTAAACCCTAGAAGCTAGCCTATGGTATGATTGTTGTAATGTATGTTGTGTCCTACGGACTAAAGCCCTCCGGTTTATATAGACACCGGAGGAGGCTAGGGTTACACAGAGTCGGTTACAGTGGTAGGAGATCTACATATCCGTATCGCCAAGCTTGCCTTCCACGCCAAGGAAAGTCCCATCCGGACACGGGACGGAGTCTTCGATCTTGTATCTTCGTAGTCTTGGAGTCCGACGGACGATGATAGTCCGGCTGTCCGGACACCCCCTAGTCCAGGACTCCCTCATGTACACACGAGGTTTACGAGTTCAGGCCCTTCACGGTGGAAGTAACAGCCCTACGTCTCGGTGCCCAGAGGCGGTCGATTGGATTATGTGTGTGATATTACAGGGGGTGCGAACCCTTGTCCCAGAGGAGGGGGGTGGCTTATATAGAGTGCACCAGGACCCCTGCCCACCTCCATTACAAGGGACTTAATGTACATAAAGTAAGGGGCGTTACTGGTAACGCCAACCTTAAATGCTGTTAAGGCTTATAAAGACTAAGGAGTGAACATCCGACCGTTGCGGGTTCTTCTGACTCTTGGTCTTCGATATGGTCGAGTGGCTCTCCATATGGTCGAGTGACGGTAGCGAGGAGGACTTCCGAGTGATGTGGTCGTCGAGTGAATTACACTCGGCGTGTTCGACTGATGCTCCCCTGTCGTCTGTTGGTCCTTTTATCTTCCAGGGTAGTGACCTTGGGTGGGGCGTATAGGTCAGGCCTATGAACCTACCCCAGGTCCGTATCCTCATCAGTAGCCCCCGAATGGATTAAGGTATGAGTGAAAAGTAGGTCGAAGTTGAATCTGCTCCGAGTTTCGTGTCTTCATGGGTGTCTTCTGCAAGACTGAACGCCCGCGTCGATACTTCAGTGTCGACTCAGTCGCCTTGATCCATTCAGTGAGCTATCGATCGAACTGGTGGCTTCATGTGCCGAGTGTTGTGTTGAAGCGCGGGATCTTGGGCGCGATTGTGTGCAGTGTATCCCGGATTTCGCGGGATACAAAATTTCAGGGAAACGCGCGGGGTGGAGTGCGCCGAAACGGGCGGGCCGGATAAGCTGCGATGCCTCGACTACCGTGCCGCCTTTTTTGCCACGTATGTTGCGTGCAACTGTTGCGGGATTTTACGGGATTGCCTGGTCCCACGCGTCAGTCACTCGGAGGTGGCCCTTTATAAGGCGACGGGTCCGAGGCGCTGGCACTATGCACGCCTGTTCCATCTTCTTTCTCCTCTGCTTCTCCACCGCGCCCAGCACCTCCGCTCTCGATGCTGCTGCTCTCCAGCCATGGTGAAGGACAAGACGGCGGCGCTAGAGCGTGCTAAGAAGGCGACGGGGGTGGCGAAAGGCAAGAAGCAGAACCGTGGGTCGTCGTCGCGTGCGAGGCTGCCGCCGGGCTGGATCCAGGGTGATTGGATCCGGTCTTCGGTCCGGCAGGAGGATCTAGCCGAACTAGAGGAGTCCGGATTGATTGCCAAGGGAGCGGCGAGGCTGTCGAAGGGGGAGATGGAACTGCAACCTCGACCAGGTGAGTGTGTTCTGCTCGCCACCCACGTTGATCGGCATTTCTCGCTCCCTCCGCATCCTTTATTCTGGGGATTCTTGAACTTCTTTGGCACTCAGCTCCACCATTTTTCTCCCAATACCATCACATATTTAGCTGCGTTCGTATCGATGTGCGAGAACTTCTTAGGGTGTCGACCACACTGGGGTCTTTTTAAACACATCTTCACCATTCGTTCCCAGTCGGTTAAAAAGGCGAAGTCGAGTGACTCGAAAACCCACGTCATCCAGATGTGTGGGGGTTTAGCTATCCAAAAGAGGAATAGGAGTGCCTTTCCCGCCATGACTCTCCCTGAATCTGTTAGACGGTGTCAGTCGACCTGGTTCTACTGCCCGGACGTCGCAGCCCCAGGTCAGTCGACTGGTCTTCCCCCCTTCTCGTTTGACCGTGTTCAGACTCCTGCTCCACTTAAAGTAACTGCTGATGAGACCATGGAGACAAGGATGTTGGTGGATAGAGTGGTCCAGCTCATCAATGATGGTGTTACCGGCATGGACTTGATGGAAGTGTTCCTCAGTTGACGCATCCAGCCTCTCCAGGCCCGCGATCACCCAATGTGGTTGTATTCCGGACCGGACGACAACGCTCGGGTCCATCCAGAAGAAGTGCAGTCTGAAACCGTAGCTTTGTGGCTGAGGAGCATCACAGGCAACCAGGACAACCTTAGAGGATCCAAGAGAGTTGTCCCCTTCGGCGACGGAAACCCACCCGTCAAGGTATACTTTTTGTTCCGACTATTTCCCGCTCATGCTCCGACTGTCCTTGATGTTGACTGACTCTCGCTTGATCAATTTGTTTTGCAGGTATTCACTGAGATGCATTCGATGCCCAACGGTGAACAAGCTTTGGAGCAGGGCCCGGAGGGAGAGGACAGTGCGGAGGAGAGTGGTGAGTGGGAGTCTCTGGGAGAAGAGCAGAAGGAGGAGAGCGAGGAGTCAGACGAAGAGGAAGAAGTCAAATCGCCTCCGTGCTCCGAACGTCGATCCAAACAGCAGCAAGATCCGGCTGGCGGGCGCGGAAAAAGCATGGGTCCGAGTGTCAATACTCAGAAGCGCACTCAGACGTCGACTCCGGAGCCGACGGAGCAGGTGGAAAAGCAGCCTAAAGTTGCTCCTCCCAAGGCCTGGAAGACATTGCCGCGAATTAAGATGGACATCCCAGTGGCTTCGGGGTGAGTAACACACTTGGGCTTATATACACCGACTGACTTTTCTATTCTGACCGATTGGGTTGTGCATCTTGCAGGCCCACCTCTGCTGCTACTGACATGGATGTTGACAAGGCTCCAGGAGATGAGGAGGCCACCTCCCGAGCTAGTAAGTTCGTTCAACCAAGTTCCATTTAGTCGAGTGGGCGGTCAATCGGCTGAAAATTTGATACTTCTCTCTTTATGTAGCTCCGCAAGAGATCCTTGTGCTCCCTAATGACGAAGAAGAAGAAGTGCCTCTACAGGAGAGGAGGAAGAAGAGTGGAGGCTCAAGCAGGAGGAGGCTTGAAATCCAAGTCCCTCAGTCGACACCGGCGCCTGAGGCGATAGTCGAACGTTTTGAAGGGCCGATTCGGACCAACGTCACATTCGCTAACCCGCTGACGACTAATCGTCCGTTGGGGTCGACTGCACAGACACCTGCTGCACCGGTGCAACTCCACTCGTCCGACCCGGTAACTACTTCGACCACTTTGGATCCATCCCTCTTTGCTACATATCAAACTCCAGACGACTTGCCGGGTGCCGCTAGGGAAGCTCTTCGTCAGGTGAACCTTGTCATGGAGCAGGTGAAAGTGATGCATGAAGCTAGTCAGGTAGCTTACAACGCCAGCACTGCCCTTCAGACCAATGTTCAGGTCAGCAAAATTCCGACTGAACTTTTGAGTGTTGCTTTATATCTGATCACCCGCTAGGTGTTCCTTTGTTTAGAACTCAAGAAATCTTCAGCTCTGCACTGTTCGAATCAGTGGGGGCACGCCGAGTGCACCCACTGGGTGTAGTCCCAGAGACCACGGTCGACTGCTAGCAGTCGACTGAGGTCTAATGATGTATCTCTCTCTCTCTTTTTGAACTCACCCTGGGCAACCCTTGCTGAGTATTGATCTGATTCAGTGGGGGCACGCTAAGTGCACCCACTGGGTGTAGTCCCCGAGACTACTGTTGAATATTTGATTCGGTAGTAGTCTTAGAGTAATTTTTCTCTATCACTGTCTCTTATTTCTGTCGACTGACATGTCTCTCTTGCTGGCTGCAGAGGTCTTGTGATCTTGGAGCTCGGCTCACCAAATTAAAGAAGAAGCATATCAACGTTGAACTTGACCTTGAACTCGCGAAGAAGAACCTCAAGACTGCTCAAGAAGAAACGACCATCATGGGAGGTAATCATTCGACTGTTTTGTTTGCTTTGCAGTTTGCACTCCGCACTGGCTTTTCTTTCAGTCTCATTGAAACAAGTGGTTTCACACAAGCAGATGTGCGTAGTGAAAATCGCCAACTTCAGTCTCGTCTAAAGAGTGTTGTTTCTTTAGAGAGGATGAAGGAGGCTTTGGAGAAGAAGGACCTGGACCTTGCCGCTACTCAGAAGGAAGCACATGAGAAGACAAAGCTTGTAGACCACAAGCTGGCTTCAGTCAGCAAATTGGAGGAGGAGAATGCGCAGTTGAAGGCCACCATCTCGGAAGCTAATCAGGAAGTCGATCAGCTTAGGAAGGACAAGGAGAACCTGACCACAGAAGTTGGTGGCCTCGGAGCCAAGATAGACAAGCTGGAGTCTTATCTGGAACAACTTGCTTCAACACTTGTCCTAAAGCTTGCAGGTATGTTCACTCGACTAATCAATCTATTGCCGACTAAACTTTGTGTTATGCTGTTGACTCATCGTTTTTCGTGATGGGACATAACTGTGTGAGAACTTTGAAGCTGAAACTAGGCGGGTCGAGACGGGTCTCGACCCCATCAATTGTCCTATGAAAGATGATGTTGCAATGAATCTGCTACGATTGGAGTCGCTCTTAGATGGTGCGGTTGCTTATCTTGCTCGACTGAAGGCGGCGATGACCCAAGTGGATGCTGAACTCTGGCCTCGGTCGGAGCTGTCTCAAGACCTCGAGTCCCTGATGACTCGACTAAATCAGATTCCAGGCCGAGTGCAAGAGTGAAATAAATCTTCCGCCCACTGTGGTGCAGATGTCGCCTTGTCTTTGGTCCGAGTGCACTGCAAGGAGGCTAAGGAAGACAAGCTGCCAGCTCTCAAAGTGGCGAACACTAAGAAGCACCCTTTCCAGGACTTCATGGACACCTTCCTCGAGGCAGCTACTCGCATCGCTGACAGCATCGACCTCGACAGCTTCTGTGATCCGGCCAGTCCTTCTCCCGCCGAGTGACTGAAAAAACATTATGCTTCACCTTTATTTGCCTCGGAATGCCGAGTGATTTTGTAACCATTAAAACTCCTTCGGGTCTGGTGCTCGAGTACTTTTAATCTGCAGTTAGGAAACTCTGGATTTATCTTGGAACATGTTGGGCCTATCTTCGAGAGAAATCTGTTCTTCACTTGGATCGGTTTCGCATCGTTTGATGCAGGTGCTGAAGAAGAATACCCAGTCAACCAATCGGACGATCTTTGAGCAGCATTGATCAGTTCATCAGCAAGGCACTCAGCAATGGTCTTGACGTTCCTGTCAACCGATTGGGTGATCCTTGAGTAGCATTCATCGGCTCATCAGCAAGGCACTCCGCAATGGTCTTGATGTTCCTGTAAACCGATTGGGCGATCCTTGAGCGACATTGATCAGCTCATCACGAAGGCACTTAGCAATGATCTTGACGTTCCTGTCAACCGATTGGGTGATCCTTGAGCGGCATTGATCAGCTCATCAGCAAGGCACTCAGCAAATGGTCTTGATGTTCCTGTCAACCATTGGAGAGGCCTTTGACAATGCGCAAAATCTCGTCCTTCTTCTTGGTGGTGTAGCCTTCGAGGTGGGGGAAGGTGCAGAACTTGCAAACTTAGGCGAGTGCTAGACTGCAGCTAAGCCTCCGAGTGGGAGGATCGCTCCTCACTCGGTAAGATTTTTCAAACTTAGGCGAGCACTGGGCTGCAGCTAAGCCCCCCGAGTGGGAGGATTGCTCATGACCCGGTAGGATTTTTCAAACTTAGGCGAGCACTCGGCTGCAGCTAAGCCCCCGAGTGGGAGGATTGCTCACCACTCGGTAGGATTTTTCGAACTTAGGTGAGCACTGGGCTGCAACTAAGCCCCCGAGTGGGAGGATTGTTCACCACTT